>NC_064038.1:0-300000 GCF_932526225.1 Nematostella vectensis | reverse complement strand
GTGTGTTAATAGTAAAACAATTATTTGATTACAAAACTACTGTAGATTCCTTTGCACCAAGATAATAACACACATTATTTTGTTTGTTATTTAGGAGGAACGATACGAGCTCTACGAGACAAATAAGAAGTATTTATTACTCATCTAAATTATACACTTAAATAATAATATTCAAAAGAACTACTGTAACTAAGTAAGTAACACTCACATGTTTTTAAAATTTGAAATAAGTATACAGTTTCATTCAGATACATCTTATGGTCACTGTGCCATCTTCAGGGCGATACCCAAAGCAACTGTGCACCCCATCCAACTAAGGGCATCGGCTGCACAGATGTTCCTGATAAATTGGGCAGGAAAATTTTCCGCGACACCGTGCTTTCATGGTCCCCCATGATTCCTTGTTGGGTGAAGCCCCTCTAGATGTTGACATGTCAACTTTGCAGTCACATGAAAGAAATGCCTAATAGTGTTTTGCAGTCAAGTTGGTTTACGATAATTGGTTACAATAGTTGGTTACAATAATTTTGAATAATTGTTATCATAGCTATGGTCAAATACTGTACAAAGAACTATAAATAAAAAGACAAAAAAATAATAATCAAAATAAAGCAAAACTAAAAGTAAAGCAAAAAACGACAGAGACATTCTGTACACAATAAAAGACAATGCGCTCGCGTGCGTTACGATGCCACGCCGAAATAGCGAGCCCCCAAGGGACCCAAAACGCCCACATAGACCTGTATTTTTTTCATCCCATATCTCAGCGAGCTGTGCGTGGCGTAACCGTATTACAGGCCTGGGATCCTGGTTATTGTCCTCCCCATTAATGCGCGGGTTGGAATACCTTGCAAGAGTGTTGTACAGCATATTCGCCGGAAATATCGGTGCTTGGGGCCTTCGGGTTCTTTACAGCCTTCCGTAAAAGCCTTGTGCTGCCATACCGATTGGGTAATCCGTATGTATGGTTTCCGTTTTGTTCTTTAGGCCGGGTTCGATCCCAGGCCAATGGCCTTTTTTTTTTATCTGTTTTTTTTTTTTTTTTACACAGTTCAAGATAACGTTTTTTTAGTATTTTTTTTTATAATACTCATCAAAAAAATGATGTGACATAGGTTCGTCTTCCTGATCCAGGATACTAAAGATACAGGCCTGATATGCATTATATACAGCTAGCAAAATGAGCTTGCTAGCTTAACTGATTATTTGTATTCGATATTTTCCTAGTAAGAGAACAAAAATAAAAAGCAGAGAGTCGAGGAAGTAAACAAGTTATGTGATCTTTAATGTTCTATTAGGAGGGGTACATTTTGTACAAAGTAGCATACATAGAATATGCTTCAAAGTGCAGTGTGATGAAGAGCTTTGCAATAGCTCTCCGGCCAGGACACAATGAATTTCAGTCAAATTCTAATGTTGTCCTATGAGCCTTTGGTACATGTGGAAGACTTGCATTCAAAGGAAATGCCCACAAACTGTCAATAAACATTCAGTAAAATATCGAATATTATTTTAACAAAGCATTGACAACTATTAAAGTTCAACTGTGTGTAGACAATTGAAAGCCTACAATAAACACTGACTCCAGACATGCGCAATGCCATGACGCTGACCCTTTATTGAGTGGATAGGGGGGATACCAGTTTATTAAAAGTCTATTTGTGAGACCAACAAACTGGTTGAAAGAACAAGTGTGTTAATAGTAAAACAATTATTTGATTACAAAACTACTGTAGATTCCTTTGCACCAAGATAATAACACACATTATTTTGTTTGTTATTTAGGAGGAACGATACGAGCTCTACGAGACAAATAAGAAGTATTTATTACTCATCTAAATTATACACTTAAATAATAATATTTAAAAGAACTACTGTAACAAAGTAAGTAACACTCACATGTTTTTAAAATTTGAAATAAGTATACAGTTTCATTCAGATACATCTTATGGTCACTGTGCCATCTTCAGGGCGATACCCAAAGCAACTGTGCACCCCATCCAACTAAGGGCATCGGCTGCACAGATGTTCCTGATAAATGGGGCAGGAAAATTTTCCGCGACACCGTGCTTTCATGGTCCCCCATGATTCCTTGTTGGGTGAAGCCCCTCTAGATGTTGACATGTCAACTTTGCAGTCACATGAAAGAAATGCCTAATAGTGTTTTGCAGTCAAGTTGGTTTACGATAATTGGTTACAATAGTTGGTTACAATAATTTTGAATAATTGTTATCATAGCTATGGTCAAATACTGTACAAAGAACTATAAATAAAAAGACAAAAAAATAATAATCAAAATAAAGCAAAACTAAAAGTAAAGCAAAAAACGACAGAGACATTCTGTACACAATAAAAGACAATGCGCTCGCGTGCGTTACGATGCCACGCCGAAATAGCGAGCCCCCAAGGGACCCAAAACGCCCACATAGACCTGTATTTTTTTTCATCCCATAACACAGCGAGCTGTGCGTGGCGTAACCGTATTACAGGCCTGGGATCCTGGTTATTGTCCTCCCCATTAATGCGCGGGTTGGAATACCTTGCAAGAGTGTTGTACAGCATATTCGCCGGAAATATCGGTGCTTGGGGCCTTCGGGTTCTTTACGGCCTTCCGTAAAAGCCTTGTGCTGCCATACCGATTGGGTAATCCGTATGTATGGTTTCCGTTTTGTTCTTTAGGCCGGGTTCGATCCCAGGCCAATGGCCTTTTTTTTTCTATGTTGTTTTTTTTTTTTTTTACACAGTTCAAGATAACGTTTTTTAGTATTTTTTTTTATAATACTCATCAAAAAAGTGGTGTGACATAGGTTCGTCTACCTGATCCAGGATACTAAAGATACAGGCCTGATATGCATTATATACAGCTAGCAAAATGAGCTTGCTAGCTTAACTGATTATTTGTATTCGATATTTTCCTAGTAAGAGAACAAAAATAAAAAGCATAGAGTCGAGGAAGTAAACAAGTTATGTGATCTTTAATGTTCTATTAGGAGGGGTACATTTTGTACAAAGAAGCATACATAGAATATGCTTCAAAGTGCAGTGTGATGAAGAGCTTTGCAATAGCTCTCCGGCCAGGACACAATGAATTTCAGTCAAATTCTAATGTTGACCTATGAGCCTTTGGTACATGTGGAAGACTTGCATTCAAAGGAAATGCCCACAAACTGTCAATAAACATTCAGTAAAATATCGAATATTATTTTAACAAAGCATTGACAACTATTAAAGTTCAACTGTGTGTAGACAATTGAAAGCCTACAATAAACACTGACTCCAGACATGCGCAATGCCATGACGCTGACCCTTTATTGAGTGGATAGGGGGGATACCAGTTTATTAAAAGTCTATTTGTGAGACCAACAAACTGGTTGAAAGAACAAGTGTGTTAATAGTAAAACAATTATTTGATTACAAAACTACTGTAGATTCCTTTGCACCAAGATAATAACACACATTATTTTGTTTGTTATTTAGGAGGAACGATACGAGCTCTACGAGACAAATAAGAAGTATTTATTACTCATCTAAATTATACACTTAAATAATAATATTCAAAAGAACTACTGTAACTAAGTAAGTAACACTCACATGTTTTTAAAATTTGAAATAAGTATACAGTTTCATTCAGATACATCTTATGGTCACTGTGCCATCTTCAGGGCGATACCCAAAGCAACTGTGCACCCCATCCAACTAAGGGCATCGGCTGCACAGATGTTCCTGATAAATTGGGCAGGAAAATTTTCCGCGACACCGTGCTTTCATGGTCCCCCATGATTCCTTGTTGGGTGAAGCCCCTCTAGATGTTGACATGTCAACTTTGCAGTCACATGAAAGAAATGCCTAATAGTGTTTTGCAGTCAAGTTGGTTTACGATAATTGGTTACAATAGTTGGTTACAATAATTTTGAATAATTGTTATCATAGCTATGGTCAAATACTGTACAAAGAACTATAAATAAAAAGACAAAAAAATAATAATCAAAATAAAGCAAAACTAAAAGTAAAGCAAAAAACGACAGAGACATTCTGTACACAATAAAAGACAATGCGCTCGCGTGCGTTACGATGCCACGCCGAAATAGCGAGCCCCCAAGGGACCCAAAACGCCCACATAGACCTGTATTTTTTTCATCCCATATCTCAGCGAGCTGTGCGTGGCGTAACCGTATTACAGGCCTGGGATCCTGGTTATTGTCCTCCCCATTAATGCGCGGGTTGGAATACCTTGCAAGAGTGTTGTACAGCATATTCGCCGGAAATATCGGTGCTTGGGGCCTTCGGGTTCTTTACAGCCTTCCGTAAAAGCCTTGTGCTGCCATACCGATTGGGTAATCCGTATGTATGGTTTCCGTTTTGTTCTTTAGGCCGGGTTCGATCCCAGGCCAATGGCCTTTTTTTTTTATCTGTTTTTTTTTTTTTTACACAGTTCAAGATAACGTTTTTTTAGTATTTTTTTTTATAATACTCATCAAAAAAGTGATGTGACATAGGTTCGTCTTCCTGATCCAGGATACTAAAGATACAGGCCTGATATGCATTATATACAGCTAGCAAAATGAGCTTGCTAGCTTAACTGATTATTTGTATTCGATATTTTCCTAGTAAGAGAACAAAAAATAAAAAGCACAGAGTCGAGGAAGTAAACAAGTTATGTGATCTTTGATGTTCTATTAGGAGGGGTACATTTTGTACAAAGAAGCATACATAGAATATGCTTCAAAGTGCAGTGTGATGAAGAGCTTTGCAATAGCTCTCCGGCCAGGACACAATGAATTTCAGTCAAATTCTAATGTTGACCTATTAGCCTTTGGTACATGTGGAAGACTTGCATTCAAAGGAAATGCCCACAAACTGTCAATAAACATTCAGTAAAATATCGAATATTATTTTAACAAAGCATTGACAACTATTAAAGTTCAACTGTGTGTAGACAATTGAAAGCCTACAATAAACACTGACTCCAGACATGCGCAATGCCATGACGCTGACCCTTTATTGAGTGGAGAGGGGGGGATACCAGTTTATTAAAAGTCTATTTGTGAGACCAACAAACTGGTTGAAAGAACAAGTGTGTTAATAGTAAAACAATTATTTGATTACAAAACTACTGTAGATTCCTTTGCACCAAGATAATAACACACATTATTTTGTTTGTTATTTAGGAGGAACGATACGAGCTCTACGAGACAAATAAGAAGTATTTATTACTCATCTAAATTATACACATAAATAATAATATTCAAAAGAACTACTGTAACTAAGTAAGTAACACTCACATGTTTTTAAAATTTGAAATAAGTATACAGTTTCATTCAGATACATCTTATGGTCACTGTGCCATCTTCAGGGCGATACCCAAAGCAACTGTGCACCCCATCCAACTAAGGGCATCGGCTGCACAGATGTTCCTGATAAATGGGGCAGGAAAATTTTCCGCGACACCGTGCTTTCATGGTCCCCCATGATTCCTTGTTGGGTGAAGCCCCTCTAGATGTTGACATGTCAACTTTGCAGTCACATGAAAGAAATGCCTAATAGTGTTTTGCAGTCAAGTTGGTTTACGATAATTGGTTACAATAGTTGGTTACAATAATTTTGAATAATTGTTATCATAGCTATGGTCAAATGCTGTACAAAGAACTGTAAATAAAAAGACAAAAAAATAATAATCAAAATAAAGCAAAACTAAAAGTAAAGCAAAAAACGACAGAGACATTCTGTACACAATAAAAGACAATGCGCTCGCGTGCGTTACGATGCCACGCCGAAATAGCGAGCCCCCAAGGGACCCAAAACGCCCACATAGACCTGTATTTTTTTTCATCCCATAACACAGCGAGCTGTGCGTGGCGTAACCGTATTACAGGCCTGGGATCCTGGTTATTGTCCTCCCCATTAATGCGCGGGTTGGAATACCTTGCAAGAGTGTTGTACAGCATATTCGCCGGAAATATCGGTGCTTGGGGCCTTCGGGTTCTTTACAGCCTTCCGTAAAAGCCTTGTGCTGCCATACCGATTGGGTAATCCGTATGTATGGTTTCCGTTTTGTTCTTTAGGCCGGGTTCGATCCCAGGCCAATGGCCTTTTTTTTCTATGTTGTTTTTTTTTTTTTTTACACAGTTCAAGATAACGTTTTTTAGTATTTTTTTTTATAATACTCATCAAAAAAGTGGTGTGACATAGGTTCGTCTACCTGATCCAGGATACTAAAGATACAGGCCTGATATGCATTATATACAGCTAGCAAAATGAGCTTGCTAGCTTAACTGATTATTTGTATTCGATATTTTCCTAGTAAGAGAACAAAAAATAAAAAGCACAGAGTCGAGGAAGTAAACAAGTTATGTGATCTTTGATGTTCTATTAGGAGGGGTACATTTTGTACAAAGAAGCATACATAGAATATGCTTCAAAGTGCAGTGTGATGAAGAGCTTTGCAATAGCTCTCCGGCCAGGACACAATGAATTTCAGTCAAATTCTAATGTTGACCTATGAGCCTTTGGTACATGTGGAAGACTTGCATTCAAAGGAAATGCCCACAAACTGTCAATAAACATTCAGTAAAATATCGAATATTATTTTAACAAAGCATTGACAACTATTAAAGTTCAACTGTGTGTAGACAATTGAAAGCCTACAATAAACACTGACTCCAGACATGCGCAATGCCATGACGCTGACCCTTTATTGAGTGGAGAGGGGGGGATACCAGTTTATTAAAAGTCTATTTGTGAGACCAACAAACTGGTTGAAAGAACAAGTGTGTTAATAGTAAAACAATTATTTGATTACAAAACTACTGTAGATTCCTTTGCACCAAGATAATAACACACATTATTTTGTTTGTTATTTAGGAGGAACGATACGAGCTCTACGAGACAAATAAGAAGTATTTATTACTCATCTAAATTATACACATAAATAATAATATTCAAAAGAACTACTGTAACTAAGTAAGTAACACTCACATGTTTTTAAAATTTGAAATAAGTATACAGTTTCATTCAGATACATCTTATGGTCACTGTGCCATCTTCAGGGCGATACCCAAAGCAACTGTGCACCCCATCCAACTAAGGGCATCGGCTGCACAGATGTTCCTGATAAATGGGGCAGGAAAATTTTCCGCGACACCGTGCTTTCATGGTCCCCCATGATTCCTTGTTGGGTGAAGCCCCTCTAGATGTTGACATGTCAACTTTGCAGTCACATGAAAGAAATGCCTAATAGTGTTTTGCAGTCAAGTTGGTTTACGATAATTGGTTACAATAGTTGGTTACAATAATTTTGAATAATTGTTATCATAGCTATGGTCAAATACTGTACAAAGAACTGTAAATAAAAAGACAAAAAAATAATAATAAAAATAAAGCAAAACTAAAAGTAAAGCAAAAAACGACAGAGACATTCTGTACACAATAAAAGACAATGCGCTCGCGTGCGTTACGATGCCACGCCGAAATAGGGAGCCCCCAAGGGACCCAAAACGCCCACATAGACCTGTATTTTTTTTCATCCCATATCTCAGCGAGCTGTGCGTGGCGTAACCGTATTACAGGCCTGGGATCCTGGTTATTGTCCTCCCCATTAATGCGCGGGTTGGAATACCTTGCAAGAGTGTTGTACAGCATATTCGCCGGAAATATCGGTGCTTGGGGCCTTCGGGTTCTTTACAGCCTTCCGTAAAAGCCTTGTGCTGCCATACCGATTGGGTAATCCGTATGTATGGTTTCCGTTTTGTTCTTTAGGCCGGGTTCGATCCCAGGCCAATGGCCTTTTTTTTCTATGTTGTTTTTTTTTTTTTTTACACAGTTCAAGATAACGTTTTTTAGTATTTTTTTTATAATACTCATCAAAAAAGTGGTGTGACATAGGTTCGTCTACCTGATCCAGGATACTAAAGATACAGGCCTGATATGCATTATATACAGCTAGCAAAATGAGCTTGCTAGCTTAACTGATTATTTGTATTCGATATTTTCCTAGTAAGAGAACAAAAATAAAAAGCATAGAGTCGAGGAAGTAAACAAGTTATGTGATCTTTAATGTTCTATTAGGAGGGGTACATTTTGTACAAAGAAGCATACATAGAATATGCTTCAAAGTGCAGTGTGATGAAGAGCTTTGCAATAGCTCTCCGGCCAGGACACAATGAATTTCAGTCAAATTCTAATGTTGACCTATGAGCCTTTGGTACATGTGGAAGACTTGCATTCAAAGGAAATGCCCACAAACTGTCAATAAACATTCAGTAAAATATCGAATATTATTTTAACAAAGCATTGACAACTATTAAAGTTCAACTGTGTGTAGACAATTGAAAGCCTACAATAAACACTGACTCCAGACATGCGCAATGCCATGACGCTGACCCTTTATTGAGTGGAGAGGGGGGGGATACCAGTTTATTAAAAGTCTATTTGTGAGACCAACAAACTGGTTGAAAGAACAAGTGTGTTAATAGTAAAACAATTATTTGATTACAAAACTACTGTAGATTCCTTTGCACCAAGATAATAACACACATTATTTTGTTTGTTATTTAGGAGGAACGATACGAGCTCTACGAGACAAATAAGAAGTATTTATTACTCATCTAAATTATACACATAAATAATAATATTCAAAAGAACTACTGTAACTAAGTAAGTAACACTCACATGTTTTTAAAATTTGAAATAAGTATACAGTTTCATTCAGATACATCTTATGGTCACTGTGCCATCTTCAGGGCGATACCCAAAGCAACTGTGCACCCCATCCAACTAAGGGCATCGGCTGCACAGATGTTCCTGATAAATGGGGCAGGAAAATTTTCCGCGACACCGTGCTTTCATGGTCCCCCATGATTCCTTGTTGGGTGAAGCCCCTCTAGATGTTGACATGTCAACTTTGCAGTCACATGAAAGAAATGCCTAATAGTGTTTTGCAGTCAAGTTGGTTTACGATAATTGGTTACAATAGTTGGTTACAATAATTTTGAATAATTGTTATCATAGCTATGGTCAAATACTGTACAAAGAACTGTAAATAAAAAGACAAAAAAATAATAATAAAAATAAAGCAAAACTAAAAGTAAAGCAAAAAACGACAGAGACATTCTGTACACAATAAAAGACAATGCGCTCACGTGCGTTACGATGCCACGCCGAAATAGCGAGCCCCCAAGGGACCCAAAACGCCCACATAGACCTGTATTTTTTTTCATCCCATATCTCAGCGAGCTGTGCGTGGCGTAACCGTATTACAGGCCTGGTATCCTGGTTATTGTCCTCCCCATTAATGCGCGGGTTGGAATACCTTGCAAGAGTGTTGTACAGCATATTCGCCGGAAATATCGGTGCTTGGGGCCTTCGGGTTCTTTACAGCCTTCCGTAAAAGCCTTGTGCTGCCATACCGATTGGGTAATCCGTATGTATGGTTTCCGTTTTGTTCTTTAGGCCGGGTTCGATCCCAGGCCAATGGCCTTTTTTTTTCTCTGTTTTTTTTTTTTTTTTTTTTTTTTACACAGTTCAAGATAACGTTTTTTAGTATTTTTTTTTATAATACTCATCAAAAAAGTGGTGTGACATAGGTTTGTCTACCTGATCCAGGATACTAAAGATACAGGCCTGATATGCATTATATACAGCTAGCAAAATGAGCTTGCTAGCTTAACTGATTATTTGTATTCGATATTTTCCTAGTAAGAGAACAAAAATAAAAAGCATAGAGTCGAGGAAGTAAACAAGTTATGTGATCTTTAATGTTCTATTAGGAGGGGTACATTTTGTACAAAGAAGCATACATAGAATATGCTTCAAAGTGCAGTGTGATGAAGAGCTTTGCAATAGCTCTCCGGCCAGGACACAATGAATTTCAGTCAAATTCTAATGTTGACCTATGAGCCTTTGGTACATGTGGAAGACTTGCAATCAAAGGAAATGCCCACAAACTGTCAAAAAACATTCAGTAAAATATCGAATATTATTTTAACAAAGCATTGACAACTATTAAAGTTCAACTGTGTGTAGACAATTGAAAGCCTACAATAAACACTGACTCCAGACATGCGCAATGCCATGACGCTGACCCTTTATTGAGTGGATAGGGGGGATACCAGTTTATTAAAAGTCTATTTGTGAGACCAACAAACTGGTTGAAAGAACAAGTGTGTTAATAGTAAAACAATTATTTGTATACAAAACTACTGTAGATTCCTTTGCACCAAGATAATAACACACATTATTTTGTTTGTTATTTAGGAGGAACGATACGAGCTCTACGAGACAAATAAGAAGTATTTATTACTCATCTAAATTATACACTTAAATAATAATATTCAAAAGAACTACTGTAACTAAGTAAGTAACACTCACATGTTTTTAAAATTTGAAATAAGTATACAGTTTCATTCAGATACATCTTGTGGTCACTGTGCCATCTTCAGGGCGATACCCAAAGCAACTGTGCACCCCATCCAACTAAGGGCATCGGCTGCACAGATGTTCCTGATAAATGGGGCAGGAAAATTTTCCGCGACACCGTGCTTTCATGGTCCCCCATGATTCCTTGTTGGGTGAAGCCCATCTAGATGTTGACATGTCAACTTTGCAGTCACATGAAAGAAATGCCTAATAGTGTTTTGCAGTCAAGTTGGTTTACGATAATTGGTTACAATAGTTGGTTACAATAATTTTGAATAATTGTTATCATAGCTATGGTCAAATACTGTACAAAGAACTATAAATAAAAAGACAAAAAAATAATAATAAAAATAAAGCAAAACTAAAAGTAAAGCAAAAAACGACAGAGACATTCTGTACACAATAAAAGACAATGCGCTCGCGTGCGTTACGATGCCACGCCGAAATAGCGAGCCCCCAAGG
Organism: Nematostella vectensis; assembly: GCF_932526225.1. Lineage (NCBI taxonomy): Eukaryota > Metazoa > Cnidaria > Anthozoa > Actiniaria > Edwardsiidae > Nematostella > Nematostella vectensis. The sequence continues at coordinate 289,125 of NC_064038.1, read as the reverse complement.
GACCCAAAACGCCCACATAGACCTGTATTTTTTTCATCCCATATCTCAGCGAGCTGTGCGTGGCGTAACCGTATTACAGGCCTGGGATCCTGGTTATTGTCCTCCCCATTAATGCGCGGGTTGGAATACCTTGCAAGAGTGTTGTACAGCATATTCGCCGGAAATATCGGTGCTTGGGGCCTTCGGGTTCTTTACAGCCTTCCGTAAAAGCCTTGTGCTGCCATACCGATTGGGTAATCCGTATGTATGGTTTCCGTTTTGTTCTTTAGGCCGGGTTCGATCCCAGGCCAATGGCTTTTTTTTTTTTATCTGTTTTTTTTTTTTTTTTTTACACAGTTCAAGATAACGGTTCTTTACAGCCTTCCGTAAAAGCCTTGTGCTGCCATACCGATTGGGTAATCCGTATGTATGGTTTCCGTTTTGTTCTTTAGGCCGGGTTCGATCCCTGTCCAATGGCCTTTTTTTTTCTATGTTTTGTTTTTGTTTTTGTTTTTTACACAGTTCAAGATAACGTTTTGTAGTATTTTTTTTTATAATACTCATCAAAAAAGTGGTGTGACATAGGTTCGTCTACCTGATCCAAGATACTAAAGATACAGGCCTGATATGCATTATATACAGCTAGCAAAATGAGCTTGCTAGCTTAAATGATTATTTGTATTCGATATTTTCCTAGTAAGAGAACAAAAATAAAAAGCATAGAGTCGAGGAAGTAAACAAGTTATGTGATCTTTAATGTTCTATTAGGAGGGGTACATTTTGTACAAAGAAGCATACATAGAATATGCTTCAAAGTGCAGTGTGATGAAGAGCTTTGCAATAGCTCTCCGGCCAGGACACAATGAATTTCAGTCAAATTCTAATGTTGACCTATGAGCCTTTGGTACATGTGGAAGACTTGCATTCAAAGGAAATGCCCACAAACTGTCAATAAACATTCAGTAAAATATCGAATATTATTTTAACAAAGCATTGACAACTATTAAAGTTCAACTGTGTGTAGACAATTGAAAGCCTACAATAAACACTGACTCCAGACATGCGCAATGCCATGACGCTGACCCTTTATTGAGTGGAGAGGGGGGGATACCAGTTTATTAAAAGTCTATTTGTGAGACCAACAAACTGGTTGAAAGAACAAGTGTGTTAATAGTAAAACAATTATTTGATTACAAAACTACTGTAGATTCCTTTGCACCAAGATAATAACACACATTATTTTGTTTGTTATTTAGGAGGAACGATACGAGCTCTACGAGACAAATAAGAAGTATTTATTACTCATCTAAATTATACACGTAAATAATAATATTCAAAAGAACTACTATAACTAAGTAAGTAACACTCACATGTTTTTAAAATTTGAAATAAGTATACAGTTTCATTCAGATACATCTTGTGGTCACTGTGCCATCTTCAGGGCGATACCCAAAGCAACTGTGCACCCCATCCAACTAAGGGCATCGGCTGCACAGATGTTCCTGATAAATGGGGCAGGAAAATTTTCCGCGACACCGTGCTTTCATGGTCCCCCATGATTCCTTGTTGGGTGAAGCCCCTCTAGATGTTGACATGTCAACTTTGCAGTCACATGAAAGAAATGCCTAATAGTGTTTTGCAGTCAAGTTGGTTTACGATAATTGGTTACAATAGTTGGTTACAATAATTTTGAATAATTGTTATCATAGATATGGTCAAATACTGTACAAAGAACTGTAAATAAAAAGACAAAAAAATAATAATCAAAATAAAGCAAAACTAAAAGTAAAGCAAAAAACGACAGAGACATTCTGTACACAATAAAAGACAATGCGCTCGCGTGCGTTACGATGCCACGCCGAAATAGCGAGCCCCCAAGTGACCCAAAACGCCCACATAGACCTGTATTTTTTTTCATCCCATATCTCAGCGAGCTGTGCGTGGCGTAACCGTATTACAGGCCTGGGATCCTGGTTATTGTCCTCCCCATTAATGCGCGGGTTGGAATACCTTGCAAGAGTGTTGTACAGCATATTCGCCGGAAATATCGGTGCTTGGGGCCTTCGGGTTCTTTACAGCCTTCCGTAAAAGCCTTGTGCTGCCATACCGATTGGGTAATCCGTATGTATGGTTTCCGTTTTGTTCTTTAGGCCGGGTTCGATCCCAGGCCAATGGCCTTTTTTTTCTCTGTTTTTTTTTTTTTTTTTTTTTTACACAGTTCAAGATAACGTTTTTTAGTATTTTTTTTATAATACTCATCAAAAAAGTGGTGTGACATAGGTTCGTCTACCTGATCCAGGATACTAAAGATACAGGCCTGATATGCATTATATACAGCTAGCAAAATGAGCTTGCTAGCTTAACTGATTATTTGTATTCGATATTTTCCTAGTAAGAGAACAAAAATAAAAAGCATAGAGTCGAGGAAGTAAACAAGTTATGTGATCTTTAATGTTCTATTAGGAGGGGTACATTTTGTACAAAGAAGCATACATAGAATATTCTTCAAAGTGCAGTGTGATGAAGAGCTTTGCAATAGCTCTCCGGCAAGGACACAATGAATTTCAGTCAAATTCTAATGTTGACCTATGAGCCTTTGGTACATGTGGAAGACTTGCATTCTAAGGAAATGCCCACAAACTGTCAATAAACATTCAGTAAAATATCGAATATTATTTTAACAAAGCATTGACAACTATTAAAGTTCAACTGTGTGTAGACAATTGAAAGCCTACAATAAACACTGACTCCAGACATGCGCAATGCCATGACGCTGACCCTTTATTGAGTGGATAGGGGGGATACCAGTTTATTAAAAGTCTATTTGTGAGACCAACAAACTGGTTGAAAGAACAAGTGTGTTAATAGTAAAACAATTATTTGATTACAAAACTACTGTAGATTCCTTTGCACCAAGATAATAACACACATTATTTTGTTTGTTATTTAGGAGGAACGATACGAGCTCTACGAGACAAATAAGAGGTATTTATTACTCATCTAAATTATACACTTAAATAATAATATTCAAAAGAACTACTGTAACTAAGTAAGTAACACTCACATGTTTTTAAAATTTGAAATAAGTATACAGTTTCATTCAGATACATCTTATGGTCACTGTGCCATCTTCAGGGCGATACCCAAAGCAACTGTGCACCCCATCCAACTAAGGGCATCGGCTGCACAGATGTTCCTGATAAATGGGGCAGGAAAATTTTCCGCGACACCGTGCTTTCATGGTCCCCCATGATTCCTTGTTGGGTGAAGCCCATCTAGATGTTGACATGTCAACTTTGCAGTCACATGAAAGAAATGCCTAATAGTGTTTTGCAGTCAAGTTGGTTTACGATAATTGGTTACAATAGTTGGTTACAATAATTTTGAATAATTGTTATCATAGCTATGGTCAAATACTGTACAAAGAACTATAAATAAAAAGACAAAAAAATAATAATCAAAATAAAGCAAAACTAAAAGTAAAGCAAAAAACGACAGAGACATTCTGTACACAATAAAAGACAATGCGCTCGCGTGCGTTACGATGCCACGCCGAAATAGCGAGCCCCCAAGGGACCCAAAACGCCCACATAGACCTGTATTTTTTTCATCCCATATCTCAGCGAGCTGTGCGTGGCGTAACCGTATTACAGGCCTGGGATCCTGGTTATTGTCCTCCCCATTAATGCGCGGGTTGGAATACCTTGCAAGAGTGTTGTACAGCATATTCGCCGGAAATATCGGTGCTTGGGGCCTTCGGGTTCTTTACAGCCTTCCGTAAAAGCCTTGTGCTGCCATACCGATTGGGTAATCCGTATGTATGGTTTCCGTTTTGTTCTTTAGGCCGGGTTCGATCCCAGGCCAATGGCTTTTTTTTTTTATCTGTTTTTTTTTTTTTTTTTTTTTACACAGTTCAAGATAACGGTTCTTTACAGCCTTCCGTAAAAGCCTTGTGCTGCCATACCGATTGGGTAATCCGTATGTATGGTTTCCGTTTTGTTCTTTAGGCCGGGTTCGATCCCTGGCCAATGGCCTTTTTTTTTCTATGTTTTGTTTTTGTTTTTGTTTTTTACACAGTTCAAGATAACGTTTTGTAGTATTTTTTTTTATAATACTCATCACAAAAGTGGAGTGACATAGGTTCGTCTACCTGATCCAAGATACTAAAGATACAGGCCTGATATGCATTATATACAGCTAGCAAAATGAGCTTGCTAGCTTAAATGATTATTTGTATTCGATATTTTCCTAGTAAGAGAACAAAAATAAAAAGCATAGAGTCGAGGAAGTAAACAAGTTATGTGATCTTTAATGTTCTATTAGGAGGGGTACATTTTGTACAAAGAAGCATACATAGAATATGCTTCAAAGTGCAGTGTGATGAAGAGCTTTGCAATAGCTCTCCGGCCAGGACACAATGAATTTCAGTCAAATTCTAATGTTGACCTATGAGCCTTTGGTACATGTGGAAGACTTGCATTCAAAGGAAATGCCCACAAACTGTCAATAAACATTGAGTAAAATATCGAATATTATTTTAACAAAGCATTGACAACTATTAAAGTTCAACTGTGTGTAGACAATTGAAAGCCTACAATAAACACTGACTCCAGACATGCGCAATGCCATGACGCTGACCCTTTATTGAGTGGAGAGGGGGGGATACCAGTTTATTAAAAGTCTATTTGTGAGACCAACAAACTGGTTGAAAGAACAAGTGTGTTAATAGTAAAACAATTATTTGATTACAAAACTACTGTAGATTCCTTTGCACCAAGATAATAACACACATTATTTTGTTTGTTATTTAGGAGGAACGATACGAGCTCTACGAGACAAATAAGAAGTATTTATTACTCATCTAAATTATACACGTAAATAATAATATTCAAAAGAACTACTATAACTAAGTAAGTAACACTCACATGTTTTTAAAATTTGAAATAAGTATACAGTTTCATTCAGATACATCTTGTGGTCACTGTGCCATCTTCAGGGCGATACCCAAAGCAACTGTGCACCCCATCCAACTAAGGGCATCGGCTGCACAGATGTTCCTGATAAATGGGGCAGGAAAATTTTCCGCGACACCGTGCTTTCATGGTCCCCCATGATTCCTTGTTGGGTGAAGCCCATCTAGATGTTGACATGTCAACTTTGCAGTCACATGAAAGAAATGCCTAATAGTGTTTTGCAGTCAAGTTGGTTTACGATAATTGGTTACAATAGTTGGTTACAATAATTTTGAATAATTGTTATCATAGATATGGTCAAATACTGTACAAAGAACTGTAAATAAAAAGACAAAAAAATAATAATCAAAATAAAGCAAAACTAAAAGTAAAGCGAAAAACGACAGAGACATTCTGTACACAATAAAAGACAATGCGCTCGCGTGCGTTACGATGCCACGCCGAAATAGCGAGCCCCCAAGGGACCCAAAACGCCCACATAGACCTGTATTTTTTTTCATCCCATATCTCAGCGAGCTGTGCGTGGCGTAACCGTATTACAGGCCTGGGATCCTGGTTATTGTCCTCCCCATTAATGCGCGGGTTGGAATACCTTGCAAGAGTGTTGTACAGCATATTCGCCGGAAATATCGGTGCTTGGGGCCTTCGGGTTCTTTACAGCCTTCCGTAAAAGCCTTGTGCTGCCATACCGATTGGGTAATCCGTATGTATGGTTTCCGTTTTGTTCTTTAGGCCGGGTTCGATCCCAGGCCAATGGCCTTTTTTTTATGTTTTTTTTTTTTTTTTTTTTTTACACAGTTCAAGATAACGTTTTTTAGTATTTTTTTATAATACTCATCAAAAAAGTGGTGTGACATAGGTTCGTCTACCTGATCCAGGATACTAAAGATTCAGGCCTGATATGCATTATATACAACTAGCAAAATGAGCTTGCTAGCTTAACTGATTATTTGTATTCGATATTTTCCTAGTAAGAGAACAAAAATAAAAATCATAGAGTCGAGGAAGTAAACAAGTTATGTGATCTTTAATGTTCTATTAGGAGGGGTACATTTTGTACAAAGAAGCATACATAGAATATGCTTCAAAGTGCAGTGTGATGAAGAGCTTTGCAATAGCTCTCCGGCCAGGACACAATGAATTTCAGTCAAATTCTAATGTTGACCTATGAGCCTTTGGTACATGTGGAAGACTTGCATTCAAAGGAAATGCCCACAAACTGTCAATAAACATTCAGTAAAATATCGAATATTATTTTAACAAAGCATTGACAACTATTAAAGTTCAACTGTGTGTAGACAATTGAAAGCCTACAATAAACACTGACTCCAGACATGCGCAATGCCATGACGCTGACCCTTTATTGAGTGGAGAGGGGGGGATACCAGTTTATTAAAAGTCTATTTGTGAGACCAACAAACTGGTTGAAAGAACAAGTGTGTTAATAGTAAAACAATTATTTGATTACAAAACTACTGTAGATTCCTTTGCACCAAGATAATAACACACATTATTTTGTTTGTTATTTAGGAGGAAAGATACGAGCTCTACGAGACAAATAAGAAGTATTTATTACTCATCCAAATTATACACGTTAATAATAATATTCAAAAGAACTACTGTAACTAAGTAAGTAACACTCACATGTTTTTAAAATTTGAAATAAGTATACAGTTTCATTCAGATACATCTTGTGGTCACTGTGCCATCTTCAGGGCGATACCCAAAGCAACTGTGCACCCCATCCAACTAAGGGCATCGGCTGCACAGATGTTCCTGATGAATGGGGCAGGAAAATTTTCCGCGACACCGTGCTTTCATGGTCCCCCATGATTCCTTGTTGGGTGAAGCCCCTCTAGATGTTGACATGTCAACTTTGCAGTCACATGAAAGAAATGCCTAATAGTGTTTTGCAGTCAAGTTGGTTTACTATAATTGGTTACAATAGTTGGTTACAATAATTTTGAATAATTGTTATCATAGCTATGGTAAAATACTGTACAAAGAACTGTAAATAAAAAGACAAAAAAATAATAATAAAAATAAAGCAAAACTAAAAGTAAAGCAAAAAACGACAGAGACATTCTGTACACAATAAAAGACAATGCGCTCTCGTGCGTTACGATGCCACGCCGAAATAGCGAGCCCCCAAGGGACCCAAAACGCCCACATAGACCTGTATTTTTTTTCATCCCATATCTCAGCGAGCTGTGCGTGGCGTAACCGTATTACAGGCCTGGGATCCTGGTTATTGTCCTCCCCATTAATGCGCGGGTTGGAATACCTTGCAAGAGTGTTGTACAGCATATTCGCCGGAAATATCGGTGCTTGGGGCCTTCGGGTTCTTTACAGCCTTCCGTAAAAGCCTTGTGCTGCCATACCGATTGGGTAATCCGTATGTATGGTTTCCGTTTTGTTCTTTAGGCCGGGTTCGATCCCAGGCCAATGGCCTTTTTTTTTCTATGTTTTTTTTTTTTTTACACAGTTCAAAATAACGTTTTTTAGTTTTTTTTTTATAATACTCATCAAAAAAGTGGTTTGACATAGGTTCGTCTACCTGATCCAGGATACTAAAGATACAGGCCTGATATGCATTATATACAGCTAGCAAAATGAGCTTGCTAGCTTAATTGATTATTTGTATTCGATATTTTCCTAGTAAGAGAACAAAAATAAAAAGCATAGAGTCGAGGAAGTAAACAAGTTATGTGATCTTTAATGTTCTATTAGGAGGGGTACATTTTGTACAAAGAAGCATACATAGAATATGCTTCAAAGTGCAGTGTGATGAAGAGCTTTGCAATAGCTCTCCGGCCAGGACACAATGAATTTCAGTCAAATTCTAATGTTGACCTATGAGCCTTTGGTACATGTGGAAGACTTGCATTCAAAGGAAATGCCCACAAACTGTCAATAAACATTCAGTAAAATATCGAATATTATTTTAACAAAGCATTGACAACTATTAAAGTTCAACTGTGTGTAGACAATTGAAAGCCTACAATAAACACTGACTCCAGACATGCGCAATGCCATGACGCTGACCCTTTATTGAGTGGAGAGGGGGGGATACCAGTTTATTAAAAGTCTATTTGTGAGACCAACAAACTGGTTGAAAGAACAAGTGTGTTAATAGTAAAACAATTATTTGATTACAAAACTACTGTAGATTCCTTTGCACCAAGATAATAACACACATTATTTTGTTTGTTATTTAGGAGGAACGATACGAGCTCTACGAGACAAATAAGAAGTATTTATTACTCATCTAAATTATACACGTAAATAATAATATTCAAAAGAACTACTGTAACTAAGTAAGTAACACTCACATGTTTTTAAAATTTGAAATAAGTATACAGTTTCATTCAGATACATCTTGTGGTCACTGTGCCATCTTCAGGGCGATACCCAAAGCAACTGTACACCCCATCCAACTAAGGGCATCGGCTGCACAGATGTTCCTGATAAATGGGGCAGGAAAATTTTCCGCGACACCGTGCTTTCATGGTCCCCCATGATTCCTTGTTGGGTGAAGCCCCTCTAGATGTTGACATGTCAACTTTGCAGTCACATGAAAGAAATGCCTAATAGTGTTTTGCAGTCAAGTTGGTTTACGATAATTGGTTACAATAGTTGGTTACAATAATTTTGAATAATTGTTATCATAGCTATGGTCAAATACTGTACAAAGAACTGTAAATAAAAAGACAAAAAAAAAAAAATAATAATAAAGCAAAACTAAAAGTAAAGCAAAAAACGACAGAGACATTCTGTACACAATAAAAGACAACGCGCTCGCGTGCGTTACGATGCCACGCCGAAATAGCGAGCCCCCAAGGGACCCAAAACGCCCACATAGACCTGTATTTTTTTTCATCCCATATCTCAGCGAGCTGTGCGTGGCGTAACCGTATTACAGGCCTGGGATCCTGGTTATTGTCCTCCCCATTAATGCGCGGGTTGGAATACCTTGCAAGAGTGTTGTACAGCATATTCGCCGGAAATATCGGTGCTTGGGGCCATCGGGTTCTTTACAGCCATCCGTAAAAGCCTTGTGCTGCCATACCGATTGGGTAATCCGCATGTATGGTTTCCGTTTTGTTCTTTAGGCCGGGTTTGATCCCAGGCCAATGGCCTTTTTTTTTCTATGTTTTCTTTACACAGTTCAAGATAACGTTTTTTAGTATTTTTTTATAATACTCATCAAAAAAGTGGTGTGACATAGGTTCGTCTACCTGATCCAGGATACTAAAGATACAGGCCTGATATGCATTATATACAGCTAGCAAAATGAGCTTGCTAGCTTAACTGATTATTTGTATTCGATATTTTCCTAGTAAGAGAACAAAAATAAAAAGCATAGAGTCGAGGAAGTAAACAAGTTATGTGATCTTTAATGTTCTATTAGGAGGGGTACATTTTGTACAAAGAAGCATACATAGAATATGCTTCAAAGTGCAGTGTGATGAAGAGCTTTGCAATAGCTCTCCGGCCAGGACACAATGAATTTCAGTCAAATTCTAATGTTGACCTATGAGCCTTTGGTACATGTGGAAGACTTGCATTCAAAGGAAATGCCCACAAACTGTCAATAAACATTCAGTAAAATATCGAATATTATTTTAACAAAGCATTGACAACTATTAAAGTTCAACTGTGTGTAGACAATTGAAAGCCTACAATAAACACTGACTCCAGACATGCGCAATGCCATGACGCTGACCCTTTATTGAGTGGAGAGGGGGGGATACCAGTTTATTAAAAGTCTATTTGTGAGACCAACAAACTGGTTGAAAGAACAAGTGTGTTAATAGTAAAACAATTATTTGATTACAAAACTACTGTAGATTCCTTTGCACCAAGATCATAACACACATTATTTTGTTTGTTATTTAGGAGGAACGATACGAGCTCTTCGAGACAAATAAGAAGTATTTATTACTCATCTAAATTATACACCTAAATAATAATATTCAAAAGAACTACTGTAACTAAGTAAGTAACACTCACATGTTTTTAAAATTTGAAATAAGTATACAGTTTCATTCAGATACATCTTGTGGTCAATGTGCCATCTTCAGGGCGATACCCAAAGCAACTGTGCACCCCATCCAACTAAGGGCATCGGCTGCACAGATGTTCCTGATAAATGGGGCAGGAAAATTTTCCGCGACACCGTGCATTCATGGTCCCCCATGATTCCTTGTTGGGTGAAGCCCCTCTAGATGTTGACATGTCAACTTTGCAGTCACATGAAAGAAATGCCTAATAGTGTTTTGCAGTCAAGTTGGTTTACGATAATTGGTTACAATAGTTGGTTACAATAATTTTGAATAATTGTTATCATAGCTATGGTCAAATACTGTACAAAGAACTGTAAATAAAAAGACAAAAAAATAATAATCAAAATAAAGCAAAACTAAAAGTAAAGCAAAAAACGACAGAGACTTTCTGTACACAATAAAAGACAATGCGCTCGCGTGCGTTACGATGCCACGCCGAAATAGCGAGCCCCCAAGGGACCCAAAACGCCCACATAGACCTGTATTTTTTTTCATCCCATATCTCAGCGAGCTGTGCGTGGCGTAACCGTATTACAGGCCTGGGATCCTGGTTATTGTCCTCCCCATTAATGCGCAGGTTGGAATACCTTGCAAGAGTGTTGTACAGCATATTCACCGGAAATATCGGTGCTTGGGGCCTTCGGGTTCTTTTCAGCCTTCCGTAAAAGCCTTGTGCTGCCATACCGATTGGGTAATCCGTATGTATGGTTTCCGTTTTGTTCTTTAGGCCGGGTTTGATCCCAGGCCAATGGCCTTTTTTTTTTCTATGTTTTTTTTTTACACAGTTCAAAATAACGTTTTTTAGTTTTTTTTTTATAATACTCATCAAAAAAGTGGTTTGACATAGGTTCGTCTACCTGATCCAGGATACTAAAGATACAGGCCTGATATGCATTATATACAGCTAGCAAAATGAGCTTGCTAGCTTAATTGATTATTTGTATTCGATATTTTCCTAGTAAGAGAACAAAAATAAAAAGCATAGAGTCGAGGAAGTAAACAAGTTATGTGATCTTTAATGTTCTATTAGGAGGGGTACATTTTGTACAAAGAAGCATACATAGAATATGCTTCAAAGTGCAGTGTGATGAAGAGCTTTGCAATAGCCCTCCGGCCAGGACACAATGAATTTCAGTCAAATTCTAATGTTGACCTATGAGCCTTTGGTACATGTGAAAGACTTGCATTCAAAGGAAATGCCCACAAACTGTCAATAAACATTCAGTAAAATATCGAATATTATTTTAACAAAGCATTGACAACTATTAAAGTTCAACTGTGTGTAGACAATTGAAAGCCTACAATAAACACTGACTCCAGACATGCGCAATGCCATGACGCTGACCCTTTATTGAGTGGAGAGGGGGGGATACCAGTTTATTAAAAGTCTATTTGTGAGACCAACAAACTGGTTGAAAGAACAAGTGTGTTAATAGTAAAACAATTATTTGATTACAAAACTACTGTAGATTCCTTTGCACCAAGATAATAACACACATTATTTTGTTTGTTATTTAGGAGGAACGATACGAGCTCTACGAGACAAATAAGAAGTATTTATTACTCATCTAAATTATACACGTAAATAATAATATTCAAAAGAACTACTGTAACTAAGTAAGTAACACTCACATGTTTTTAAAATTTGAAATAAGTATACAGTTTCATTCAGATACATCTTGTGGTCACTGTGCCATCTTCAGGGCGATACCCAAAGCAACTGTGCACCCCATCCAACTAAGGGCATCGGCTGCACAGATGTTCCTGATAAATGGGGCAGGAAAATTTTCCGCGACACCGTGCTTTCATGGTCCCCCATGATTCCTTGTTGGGTGAAGCCCCTCTAGATGTTGACATGTCAACTTTGCAGTCACATGAAAGAAATGCCTAATAGTGTTTTGCAGTCAAGTTGGTTTACGATAATTGGTTACAATAGTTGGTTACAATAATTTTGAATAATTGTTATCATAGCTATGGTCAAATACTGTACAAAGAACTGTAAATAAAAAGACAAAAAAAAAAAATAATAATAAAGCAAAACTAAAAGTAAAGCAAAAAACGACAGAGACATTCTGTACACAATAAAAGACAACGCGCTCGCGTGCGTTACGATGCCACGCCGAAATAGCGAGCCCCCAAGGGACCCAAAACGCCCACATAGACCTGTATTTTTTTTCATCCCATATCTCAGCGAGCTGTGCGTGGCGTAACCGTATTACAGGCCTGGGATCCTGGTTATTGTCCTCCCCATTAATGCGCGGGTTGGAATACCTTGCAAGAGTGTTGTACAGCATATTCGCCGGAAATATCGGTGCTTGGGGCCTTCGGGTTCTTTACAGCCTTCCGTAAAAGCCTTGTGCTGCCATACCGATTGGGTAATCCGCATGTATGGTTTCCGTTTTGTTCTTTAGGCCGGGTTTGATCCCAGGCCAATGGCCTTTTTTTTTCTATGTTTTCTTTACACAGTTCAAGATAACGTTTTTTAGTATTTTTTTATAATACTCATCAAAAAAGTGGTGTGACATAGGTTCGTCTACCTGATCCAGGATACTAAAGATACAGGCCTGATATGCATTATATACAGCTAGCAAAATGAGCTTGCTAGCTTAACTGATTATTTGTATTCGATATTTTCCTAGTAAGAGAACAAAAATAAAAAGCATAGAGTCGAGGAAGTAAACAAGTTATGTGATCTTTAATGTTCTATTAGGAGGGGTACATTTTGTACAAAGAAGCATACATAGAATGTGCTTCAAAGTGCAGTGTGATGAAGAGCTTTGCAATAGCTCTCCGGCCAGGACACAATGAATTTCAGTCAAATTCTAATGTTGACCTATGAGCCTTTGGTACATGTGGAAGACTTGCATTCAAAGGAAATGCCCACAAACTGTCAATAAACATTCAGTAAAATATCGAATATTATTTTAACAAAGCATTGACAACTATTAAAGTTCAACTGTGTGTAGACAATTGAAAGCCTACAATAAACACTGACTCCAGACATGCGCAATGCCATGACGCTGACCCTTTATTGAGTGGAGAGGGGGGGATACCAGTTTATTAAAAGTCTATTTGTGAGACCAACAAACTGGTTGAAAGAACAAGTGTGTTAATAGTAAAACAATTATTTGATTACAAAACTACTGTAGATTCCTTTGCACCAAGATCATAACACACATTATTTTGTTTGTTATTTAGGAGGAACGATACGAGCTCTACGAGACAAATAAGAAGTATTTATTACTCATCTAAATTATACACGTAAATAATAATATTCAAAAGAACTACTGTAACTAAGTAAGTAACACTCACATGTTTTTAAAATTTGAAATAAGTATACAGTTTCATTCAGATACATCTTGTGGTCACTGTGCCATCTTCAGGGCGATACCCAAAGCAACTGTGCACCCCATCCAACTAAGGGCATCGGCTGCACAGATGTTCCTGATAAATGGGGCAGGAAAATTTTCCGCGACACCGTGCATTCATGGTCCCCCATGATTCCTTGTTGGGTGAAGCCCCTCTAGATGTTGTCATGTCAACTTTGCAGTCACATGAAAGAAATGCCTAATAGTGTTTTGCAGTCAAGTTGGTTTACGATAATTGGTTACAATAGTTGGTTACAATAATTTTGAATAATTGTTATCATAGCTATGGTCAAATACTGTACAAAGAACTGTAAATAAAAAGACAAAAAAATAATAATAAAAATAAAGCAAAACTAAAAGTAAAGCAAAAAACGACAGAGACATTCTGTACACAATAAAAGACAATGCGCTCGCGTGCGTTACGATGCCACGCCGAAATAGCGAGCCCCCAAGGGACCCAAAACGCCCACATAGACCTGTATTTTTTTTCATCCCATATCTCAGCGAGCTGTGCGTGGCGTAACCGTATTACAGGCCTGGGATCCTGATTATTGTCCTCCCCATTAATGCGCGGGTTGGAATACCTTGCAAGGGTGTTGTACAGCATATTCGCCGGAAATATCGGTGCTTGGGGCCTTCGGGTTCTTTACAGCCTTCCGTAAAAGCCTTGTGCTGCCATACCGATTGGGTAATCCGTATGTATGGTTTCCGTTTTGTTCTTTAGGCCGGGTTCGATCCCAGGCCAATGGCCTTTTTTTTTCTATGTTTTTATTACACAGTTCAAGATAACGTTTTTTAGTATTTTTTTTATAATACTCATCAAAAAAGTGGTGTGACATAGGTTCGTCTACCTGATCCAGGATACTAAAGATACAGGCCTGATATGCATTATATACAGCTAGCAAAATGAGCTTGCTAGCTTAACTGATTATTTGTATTCGATATTTTCCTAGTAAGAGAACAAAAATAAAAAGCATAGATTCGAGGAAGTAAACAAGTTATGTGATCTTTAATGTTCTATTTGGAGGGGTACATTTTGTACAAAGAAGCATACATAGAATATGCTTCAAAGTGCAGTGTGATGAAGAGCTTTGCAATAGCTCTCCGGCCAGGACACAATTAATTTCAGTCAAATTCTAATGTTGACCTATGAGCCTTTGGTACATGTGGAAGACTTGCATTCAAAGGAAATTCCCACAAACTGTCAATAAACATTCAGTAAAATATCGAATATTATTTTAACAAAGCATTGACAACTATTAAAGTTCAACTGTGTGTAGACAATTGAAAGCCTACAATAAACACTGACTCCAGACATGCGCAATGCCATGACGCTGACCCTTTATTGAGTGGAGAGGGGGGGATACCAGTTTATTAAAAGTCTATTTGTGAGACCAACAAACTGGTTGAAAGAACAAGTGTGTTAATAGTAAAACAATTATTTGATTACAAAACTACTGTAGATTCCTTTGCACCAAGATAATAACACACATTATTTTGTTTGTTATTTAGGAGGAACGATACGAGCTCTACAAGACAAATAAGAAGTATTTATTACTCATCTAAATTATACACGTAAATAATAATATTCAAAAGAACTACTGTAACTAAGTAAGTAACACTCACATGTTTTTAAAATTTGAAATAAGTATACAGTTTCATTCAGATACATCTTGTGGTCACTGTGCCATCTTCAGGGCGATACCCAAAGCAACTGTGCACCCCATCCAACTAAGGGCATCGGCTGCACAGATGTTCCTGATAAATGGGGCAGGAAAATTTTCCGCGACACCGTGCATTCATGGTCCCCCATGATTCCTTGTTGGGTGAAGCCCCTCTAGATGTTGACATGTCAACTTTGCAGTCACATGAAAGAAATGCCTAATAGTGTTTTGCAGTCAAGTTGGTTTACGATAATTGGTTACAATAGTTGGTTACAATAATTTTGAATAATTGTTATCATAGCTATGGTCAAAAACTGTACAAAGAACTGTAAATAAAAAGACAAAAAAATTATAATAATAAAAATAAAGCAAAACTAAAAGCAAAGCAAAAAACGACAGAGACTTTCTGTACACAATAAAAGACAATGCGCTCGCGTGCGTTACGATGCCACGCCGAAATAGCGAGCCCCCAAGGGACCCAAAACGCCCACATAGACCTGTATTTTTTTTCATCCCATATCTCAGCGAGCTGTGCGTGACGTAACCGTATTACAGGCCTGGGATCCTGGTTATTGTCCTCCCCATTAATGCGCAGGTTGGAATACCTTGCAAGAGTGTTGTACAGCATATTCACCGGAAATATCGGTGCTTGGGGCCTTCGGGTTCTTTACAGCCTTCCGTAAAAGCCTTGTGCTGCCATACCGATTGGGTAATCCGTATGTATGGTTTCCGTTTTGTTCTTTAGGCCGGGTTCGATCCCAGGCCAATGGCCTTTTTTTTTCTATGTTTTTTTTTTTTTTTTTTACACAGTTCAAGATAACGTTTTTTAGTATTTTTTTTTTTTATAATACTCATCAAAAAAGTGGTGTGACATAGGTTCGTCTACCTGATCCAGGATACTAAAGATACAGGCCTGATATGCATTATATACAGCTAGCAAAATGAGCTTGCTAGCTTAACTGATTATTTGTATTCGATATTTTCCTAGTAAGAGAACAAAAATAAAAATCATAGAGTCGAGGAAGTAAACAAGTTATGTGATCTTTAATGTTCTATTAGGAGGGGTACATTTTGTACAAAGAAGCATACATAGAATATGCTTCAAAGTGCAGTGTGATGAAGAGCTTTGCAATAGCTCTCCGGCCAGGACACAATGAATTTCAGTCAAATTCTAATGTTGACCTATGAGCCTTTGGTACATGTGGAAGACTTGCATTCAAAGGAAATGCCCACAAACTGTCAATAAACATTCAGTAAAATATCGAATATTATTTTAACAAAGCATTGACAACTATTAAAGTTCAACTGTGTGTAGACAATTGAAAGCCTACAATAAACACTGACTCCAGACATGCGCAATGCCATGACGCTGACCCTTTATTGAGTGGAGAGGGGGGGATACCAGTTTATTAAAAGTCTATTTGTGAGACCAACAAACTGGTTGAAAGAACAAGTGTGTTAATAGTAAAACAATTATTTGATTACAAATCTACTGTAGATTCCTTTGCACCAAGATAATAACACACATTATTTTGTTTGTTATTTAGGAGGAACGATACGAGCTCTACGAGACAAATAAGAAGTATTTATTACTCATCCAAATTATACACGTAAATAATAATATTCAAAAGAACTACTGTAACTAAGTAAGTATTACTCACATGTTTTTAAAATTTGAAATAAGTATACAGTTTCATTCAGATACATCTTGTGGTCACTGTGCCATCTTCAGGGCGATACCCAAAGCAACTGTGCACCCCATCCAACTAAGGGCATCGGCTGCACAGATGTTCCTGATAAATGGGGCAGGAAAATTTTCCGCGACACCGTGCTTTCATGGTCCCCCATGATTCCTTGTTGGGTGAAGCCCCTCTAGATGTTGACATGTCAACTTTGCAGTCACATGAAAGAAATGCCTAATAGTGTTTTGCAGTCAAGTTGGTTTACGATAATTGGTTACAATAGTTGGTTACAATAATTTTGAATAATTGTTATCATAGCTATGGTCAAATACTGTACAAAGAACTGTAATTAAAAAGACAAAAAAATAATAATAAAAATAAAGCAAAACTAAAAGTAAAGCAAAAAACAACAGAGACATTCTGTACACAATAAAAGACAATGCGCTCGCGTGCGTTACGATGCACGCCGAAATAGCGAGCCCCCAAGGGACCCAAAACGCCCACATAGACCTGTTTTTTTTTTTTTTTATCCCATATCTCAGCGAGCTGTGCGTGGCGTAACCGTATTACAGGCCTGGGATCCTGGTTATTGTCCTCCCCATTAATGCGCGGGTTGGAATACCTTGCAAGAGTGTTGTACAGCATATTCGCCGGAAATATCGGTGCTTGGGGCCTTCGGGTTCTTTACAGCCTTCCGTAAAAGCCTTGTGCTGCCATACCGATTGGGTAATCCGTATGTATGGTTTCCGTTTTGGTCTTTAGGCCGGGTTCGATCCCAGGCCAATGGCCTTTTTTTTTCTATGTTTTTTTTTACACAGTTCAAGATAACGTTTTTTAGTATTTTTTTTTATAATACTCATCAAAAAAGTGGTGTGACATAGGTTCGTCTACCTGATCCAGGATACTAAAGATACAGGCCTGATATGCATTATATACAGCTAGCAAAATGAGCTTGCTAGCTTAACTGATTATTTGTATTCGATATTTTCCTAGTAAGAGAACAAAAATAAAAAGCATAGAGTCGAGGAAGTAAACAAGTTATGTGATCTTTAATGTTCTTTTAGGGGGGGGGGGGGGTACATTTTGTACAAAGAAGCATACATAGAATATGCTTCAAAGTGCAGTGTGATGAAGAGCTTTGCAATAGCTCTCCGGCCAGGACACAATGAATTTCAGTCAAATTCTAATGTTGACCTATGAGCCTTTGGTACATGTGGAAGACTTGCATTCAAAGGAAATGCCCACAAACTGTCAATAAACATTCAGTAAAATATCGAATATTATTTTAACAAAGCATTGACAACTATTAAAGTTCAACTGTGTGTAGACAATAGAAAGCCTACAATAAACACTGACTCCAGACATGCGCAGTGCCATGACGCTGACCCTTTATTGAGTGGAGAGGGGGGGATACCAGTTTATTAAAAGTCTATTTGTGAGACCAACAAACTGGTTGAAAAAACAAGTGTGTTAATAGTAAAACAATTATTTGATTACAAAACTACTGTAGATTCCTTTGCACCAAGATAATAACACACGTTATTTTGTTTGTTATTTAGGAGGAACGATACGAGCTCTACGAGACAAATAAGAAGTATTAATTACTCATCTAAATTATACACGTAAATAATAATATTCAAAAGAACTACTGTAACTAAGTAAGTAACACTCACATGTTTTTAAAATTTGAAATAAGTATGCAGTTTCATTCAGATACATCTTGTGGTCACTGTGCCATCTTCAGGGCGATACCCAAAGCAACTGTGCACCCCATCCAACTAAGGGCATCGGCTGCACAGATGTTCCTGATAAATGGGGCAGGAAAATTTTCCGCGACACCGTGCTTTCATGGTCCCACATGATTCCTTGTTGGGTGAAGCCCCTCTAGATGTTGACATGTCAACTTTGCAGTCACATGAAAGAAATGCCTAATAGTGTTTTGCAGTCAAGTTGGTTTACGATAATTGGTTACAATAGTTGGTTACAATAATTTTGAATAATTGTTATCATAGCTATGGTCAAATACTGTACAAAGAACTGTAAATAAAAAGACAAAAAAATAATAATAAAAATAAAGCAAAACTAAAAGTAAAGCAAAAAACGACAGAGACATTCTGTACACAATAAAAGACAATGCGCTCGAGTGCGTTACGATGCCACGCCGAAATAGCGAGCCCCCAAGGGACCCAAAACACCCACATAGACCTGTATTTTTTTTCATCCCATATCTCAGCGAGCTGTGCGTGGCGTAACCGTATTACAGGCCTGGGATCCTGGTTATTGTCCTCCCCATTAATGCGCGGGTTGGAATACCTTGCAAGAGTGTTGTACAGCATATTCGCCGGAAATATCGGTGTTTGGGGCCTTCGGGTTCTTTACAGCCTTCCGTAAAAGCCTTGTGCTGCCATACCGATTGTGTAATCCGTATGTATGGTTTACGTTTGGTTCTTTAGGCCGGGTTCGATCCCAGGCCAATGGCCTTTTTTTTTCTATGTTTTTTTTCTACACAGTTCAAGATAACGTTTTTTAGTATTTTTTTTTTAAATACTCATCAAAAAAGTGGTGTGACATAGGTTCGTCTACCTGATCCAGGATACTAAAGATACAGGCCTGATATGCATTATATACAGCTAGCAAAATGAGCTTGCTAGCTTAACTGATTATTTGTATTCGATATTTTCCTAGTAAGAGAACAAAAATAAAAAGCATAGAGTCGAGGAAGTAAACAAGTTATGTGATCTTTAATGTTCTATTAGGGGGGGGGGGGGGTACATTTTGTACAAAGAAGCATACATAGAATATGCTTCAAAGTGCAGTGTGATGAAGAGCTTTGCAATAGCTCTCCGGCCAGGACACAATGAATTTCAGTCAAATTCCAATGTTGACCTATGAGCCTTTGGTACATGTGGAAGACTTGCATTCAAAGGAAATGCCCACAAACTGTCAATAAACATTCAGTAAAATATCGAATATTATTTTAACAAAGCATTGACAACTATTAAAGTTCAACTGTGTGTAGACAATTGAAAGCCTACAATAAACACTGACTCCAGACATGCGCAGTGCCATGACGCTGACCCTTTATTGAGTGGAGAGGGGGGATACCAGTTTATTAAAAGTCTATTTGTAAGACCAACAAACTGGTTGAAAGAACAAGTGTGTTAATAGTAAAACAATTATTTGATTACAAAACTACTGTAGATTCCTTTGCACCAAGATAATAACACACATTATTTTGTTTGTTATTTAGGAGGAACGATACGAGCTCTACGAGACAAATAAGAAGTATTTATTACTCATCTAAATTATACACGTAAATAATAATATTCAAAAGAACTACTGTAACTAAGTAAGTAACACTCACATGTTTTTAAAATTTGAAATAAGTATGCAGTTTCATTCAGTTACATCTTGTGGTCACTGTGCCATCTTCAGGGCGATACCCAAAGCAACTGTGCACCCCATCCAACTAAGGGCATCGGCTGCACAGATGTTCCTGATAAATGGGGCAGGAAAATGTTCCGCGACACCGTGCTTTCATGGTCCCCCATGATTCCTTGTTGGGTGAAGCCCCTCTAGATGTTGACATGTCAACTTTGCAGTCACATGAAAGAAATGCCTAATAGTGTTTTGCAGTCAAGTTGGTTTACGATAATTGGTTACAATAGTTGGTTACAATAATTTTGAATAATTGTTATCATAGCTATGGTCAAATACTGTACAAAGAACTGTAAATAAAAAGACAAAAAAATAATAATAAAAATAAAGCAAAACTAAAAGTAAAGCAAAAAACGACAGAGACATTCTGTACACAATAAAAGACAATGCGCTCGAGTGCGTTACGATGCCACGCCGAAATAGCGAGCCCCCAAGGGACCCAAAACACCCACCGTGTTTTCATGGTCCCCCATGATTCCTTGTTGGGTGAAGCCCCTCTAGATGTTGACATGTCAACTTTGCAGTCACATGAAAGAAATGCCTAATAGTGTTTTGCAGTCAAGTTGGTTTACGATAATTGGTTACAATAGTTGGTTACAATAATTTTGAATAATTGTTATCATAGCTATGGTCAAATACTGTACAAAGAACTGTAAATAAAAAGACAAAAAAAATAATAATAAAAATAAAGCAAAACTAAAAGTAAAGCAAAAAACGACAGAGACATTCTGTACACAATAAAAGACAATGCGCTCGCGTGCGTTACGATGCCACGCCGAAATAGCGAGCCCCCAAGGGAGCCAAAACGCCCACATAGACCTGTATTTTTTTTCATCCCATATCTCAGCGAGCTGTGCGTGGCGTAACCGTATTACAGGCCTGGGATCCTGGTTATTGTCCTCCCCATTAATGCGCGGGTTGGAATACCTTGCAAGAGTGTTGTACAGCATATTCGCCGGAAATATCGGTGCTTGGAGCCTTCGGGTTCTTTACAGCCTTCCGTAAAAGCCTTGTGCTGCCATACCGATTGGGTAATCCGTATGTATGGTTTCCGTTTTGTTCTTTAGGCCGGGTTCGATCCCAGGCCAATGGCCTTTTTTTTTCTATGTTTTCTTTACACAGTTCAAGATAACGTTTTTTAGTATTTTTTTATAATACTCATCAAAAAAGTGGTGTGACATAGGTTCGTCTACCTGATCCAGGATACTAAAGATACAGGCCTGATATGCATTATATACAGCTAGCAAAATGAGCTTGCTAGCTTAACTGATTATTTGTATTCGATATTTTCCTAGTAAGAGAACAAAAATAAAAAGCATAGAGTCGAGGAAGTAAACAAGTTATGTGATCTTTAATGTTCTATTAGGAGGGGTACATTTTGTACAAAGAAGCATACATAGAATATGCTTCAAAGTGCAGTGTGATGAAGAGCTTTGCAATAGCTCTCCGGCCAGGACACAATGAATTTCAGTCAAATTCTAATGTTGACCTATGAGCCTTTGGTACATGTGGAAGACTTGCATTCAAAGGAAATGCCCACAAACTGTCAATAAACATTCAGTAAAATATCGAATATTATTTTAACAAAGCATTGACAACTATTAAAGTTCAACTGTGTGTAGACAATTGAAAGCCTACAATAAACACTGACTCCAGACATGCGCAATGCCATGACGCTGACCCTTTATTGAGTGGAGAGGGGGGGGATACCAGTTTATTAAAAGTCTATTTGTGAGACCAACAAACTGGTTGAAAGAACAAGTGTGTTAATAGTAAAACAATTATTTGATTACAAAACTACTGTAGATTCCTTTGCACAAAGATAATAACACACATTATTTTGTTTGTTATTTAGGAGGAACGATAGGAGCTCTACGAGACAAATAAGAAGTATTTATTACTCATCTAAATTATACACGTAAATAATAATATTCAAAAGAACTACTGTAACTAAGTAAGTAACACTCACATGTTTTTAAAATTTGAAATAAGTATACAGTTTCATTCAGATACATCTTGTGGTCACTGTGCCATCTTCAGGGCGATACCCAAAGCAACTGTGCACCCCATCCAACTAAGGGCATCGGCTGCACAGATGTTCCTGATAAATGGGGCAGGAAAATTTTCCGCGACACCGTGCTTTCATGGTCCCCCATGATTCCTTGTTGGGTGAAGCCCCTCTAGATGTTGACATGTCAACTTTGCAGTCACATGAAAGAAATGTCTAATAGTGTTTTGCAGTCAAGTTGGTTTACGATAATTGGTTACAATAGTTGGTTACAATAATTTTGAATAATTGTTATCATAGCTATGGTCAAATACTGTACAAAGAACTGTAAATAAAAAGACAAAAAAATAATAATAAAAATAAAGCAAAACTAAAAGTAAAGCAAAAAACGACAGAGACATTCTGTACACAATAAAAGACAATGCGCTCGCGTGCGTTACGATGCCACGCCGAAATAGCGAGCCCCCAAGGGACCCAAAACGCCCACATAGACCTGTATTTTTTTTCATCCCATATCTCAGCGAGCTGTGCGTGGCGTAACCGTATTACAGGCCTGGGATCCTGGTTATTGTCCTCCCCATTAATGCGCGGGTTGGAATACCTTGCAAGAGTGTTGTACAGCATATTCGCCGGAAATATCGGTGCTTGGGCCCTTCGGGTTCTTTACAGCCTTCCGTAAAAGCCTTGTGCTGCCATACCGATTGGGTAATCCGTATGAATGGTTTCCGTTTTGTTCTTTAGGCCGGGTTCGATCCCAGGCCAATGGCCTTTTTTTTTTCTATGTTTTTTTTTTTTTTTTACACAGTTCAAGATAACGTTATTTAGTATTTTTTTTATAATACTCATCTAAAAAGTGGTGTGACATAGGTTCGTCTACCTGATCCAGGATACTAAAGATACAGGCCTGATATGCATTATATACAGCTAGCAAAATGAGCTTGCTAGCTTAACTGATTATTTGTATTCGATATTTTCCTACTAAGAGAACAAAAATAAAAAGCATAGAGTCGAGGAAGTAAACAAGTTATGTGATCTTTAATGTTCTAATAGGAGGTGAACATTTTGTACAAAGAAGCATACATAGAATATGCTTCAAAGTGCTGTGTGATGAAGAGCTTTGCAATAGCTCTCCGGCCAGGACACAATGAATTTCAGTCAAATTCTAACGTTGACCTATGAGCCTTTGGTACATGTGGAAGACTTGCATTCAAAGGAAATGCCCACAAACTGTCAATAAACATTCAGTAAAGTATCGAATATTATTTTAACAAAGCATTGACAACTATTAAAGTTCAACTGTGTGTAGACAATTGAAAGCCTACAATAAACACTGACTCCAGACATGCGCAATGCCATGACGCTGACCCTTTATTGAGTGGAGAGGGGGGGATACCAGTTTATTAAAAGTCTATTTGTGAGACCAACAAACTGGTTGAAAGAACAAGTGTGTTAATAGTAAAACAATTATTTGATTACAAAACTACTGTAGATTCCTTTGCACCAAGATAATAACACACATTATTTTGTTTGTTATTTAGGAGGAACGATACGAGCTCTACGAGACAAATAAGAAGTATTTATTACTCATCTAAATTATACACGTAAATAATAATATTCAAAAGAACTACTGTAACTAAGTAAGTAACACTCACATGTTTTTAAAATTTGAAATAAGTATACAGTCTCATTCAGATACATCTTGTGGTCACTGTGCCATCTTCAGGGCGATACCCAAAGCAACTGTGCACCCCATCCAACTAAGGGCATCGGCTGCACAGATGTTCCTGATAAATGGGGCAGGAAAATTTTCCGCGACACCGTGCTTTCATGGTCCCCCATGATTCCTTGTTTGGTGAAGCCCCTCTAGATGTTGACATGTCAACTTTGCAGTCACATGAAAGAAATGCCTAATAGTGTTTTGCAGTCAAGTTGGTTTACGATAATTGGTTACAATAGTTGGTTACAATAATTTTGAATAATTGTTATCATAGCTATGGTCAAATACTGTACAAAGAACTGTAAATAAAAAGACAAAAAAATAATAATAAAAATAAAGCAAAACTAAAAGTAAAGCAAAAAACGACAGAGACATTCTGTACACAATAAAAGACAATGCGCTCGCGTGCGTTACGATGCCACGCCGAAATAGCGAGCCCCCAAGGGACCTAAAACGCCCACATAGACCTGTATTTTTTTTTCATCCCATATCTCAGCGAGCTGTGCGTGGCGTAACCGTATTACAGGCCTGGGATCCTGGTTAATGTCTTCCCCATTAATTCGCGGGCTGGAATACCTTGCAAGAGTGTTGTACAGCATATTCGCCGGAAATATCGGTGCTTGGGGCCTTCGGGTTCTTTACAGCCTTCCGTAAAAGCCTTGTGCTGCCATACCGATTGGGTAATCCGTATGTATGGTTTCCGTTTTGTTCTTTAGGCCGGGTTCGATCCCAGGCCAATGGCCTTTTTTTTTCTCTGTTTTTTTTTTTTTTTTTTTTTTTTACACAGTTCAAGATAACGTTTTTTTAGTATTTTTTTTTTATAATACTCATCAAAAAAGTGGTGTGACATAGGTTTGTCTACCTGATCCAGGATACTAAAGATACAGGCCTGATATGCATTATATACAGCTAGCAAAATGAGCTTGCTAGCTTAACTGATTATTTGTATTCGATATTTTCCTAGTAAGAGAACAAAAATAAAAAGCATAGAGTCGAGGAAGTAAACAAGTTATGTGATCTTTAATGTTCTATTAGGAGGGGTACATTTTGTACAAAGAAGCATACATAGAATATGCTTCAAAGTGCAGTGTGATGAAGAGCTTTGCAATAGCTCTCCGGCCAGGACACAATGAATTTCAGTCAAATTCTAATGTTGACCTATGAGCCTTTGGTACATGTGGAAGACTTGCATTCAAAGGAAATGCCCACAAACTGTCAAAAAACATTCAGTAAAATATCGAATATTATTTTAACAAAGCATTGACAACTATTAAAGTTCAACTGTGTGTAGACAATTGAAAGCCTACAATAAACACTGACTCCAGACATGCGCAATGCCATGACGCTGACCCTTTATTGAGTGGAGAGGGGGGGATACCAGTTTATTAAAAGTCTATTTGTGAGACCAACAAACTGGTTGAAAGAACAAGTGTGTTAATAGTAAAACAATTATTTGATTACAAATCTACTGTAGATTCCTTTGCACCAAGATAATAACACACATTATTTTGTTTGTTATTTAGGAGGAACGATACGAGCTCTACGAGACAAATAAGAAGTATTTATTACTCATCCAAATTATACACGTAAATAATAATATTCAAAAGAACTACTGTAACTAAGTAAGTATTACTCACATGTTTTTAAAATTTGAAATAAGTATACAGTTTCATTCAGATACATCTTGTGGTCACTGTGCCATCTTCAGGGCGATACCCAAAGCAACTGTGCACCCCATCCAACTAAGGGCATCGGCTGCACAGATGTTCCTGATAAATGGGGCAGGAAAATTTTCCGCGACACCGTGCTTTCATGGTCCCCCATGATTCCTTGTTGGGTGAAGCCCCTCTAGATGTTGACATGTCAACTTTGCAGTCACATGAAAGAAATGCCTAATAGTGTTTTGCAGTCAAGTTGGTTTACGATAATTGGTTACAATAGTTGGTTACAATAATTTTGAATAATTGTTATCATAGCTATGGTCAAATACTGTACAAAGAACTGTAATTAAAAAGACAAAAAAATAATAATAAAAATAAAGCAAAACTAAAAGTAAAGCAAAAAACAACAGAGACATTCTGTACACAATAAAAGACAATGCGCTCGCGTGCGTTACGATGCACGCCGAAATAGCGAGCCCCCAAGGGACCCAAAACGCCCACATAGACCTGTTTTTTTTTTTTTTATCCCATATCTCAGCGAGCTGTGCGTGGCGTAACCGTATTACAGGCCTGGGATCCTGGTTATTGTCCTCCCCATTAATGCGCGGGTTGGAATACCTTGCAAGAGTGTTGTACAGCATATTCGCCGGAAATATCGGTGCTTGGGGCCTTCGGGTTCTTTACAGCCTTCCGTAAAAGCCTTGTGCTGCCATACCGATTGGGTAATCCGTATGTATGGTTTCCGTTTTGGTCTTTAGGCCGGGTTCGATCCCAGGCCAATGGCCTTTTTTTTTCTATGTTTTTTTTTTACACAGTTCAAGATAACGTTTTTTAGTATTTTTTTTTTATAATACTCATCAAAAAAGTGGTGTGACATAGGTTCGTCTACCTGATCCAGGATACTAAAGATACAGGCCTGATATGCATTATATACAGCTAGCAAAATGAGCTTGCTAGCTTAACTGATTATTTGTATTCGATATTTTCCTAGTAAGAGAACAAAAATAAAAAGCATAGAGTCGAGGAAGTAAACAAGTTATGTGATCTTTAATGTTCTTTTAGGGGGGGGGGGGGTACATTTTGTACAAAGAAGCATACATAGAATATGCTTCAAAGTGCAGTGTGATGAAGAGCTTTGCAATAGCTCTCCGGCCAGGACACAATGAATTTCAGTCAAATTCTAATGTTGACCTATGAGCCTTTGGTACATGTGGAAGACTTGCATTCAAAGGAAATGCCCACAAACTGTCAATAAACATTCAGTAAAATATCGAATATTATTTTAACAAAGCATTGACAACTATTAAAGTTCAACTGTGTGTAGACAATAGAAAGCCTACAATAAACACTGACTCCAGACATGCGCAGTGCCATGACGCTGACCCTTTATTGAGTGGAGAGGGGGGGATACCAGTTTATTAAAAGTCTATTTGTGAGACCAACAAACTGGTTGAAAAAACAAGTGTGTTAATAGTAAAACAATTATTTGATTACAAAACTACTGTAGATTCCTTTGCACCAAGATAATAACACACGTTATTTTGTTTGTTATTTAGGAGGAACGATACGAGCTCTACGAGACAAATAAGAAGTATTAATTACTCATCTAAATTATACACGTAAATAATAATATTCAAAAGAACTACTGTAACTAAGTAAGTAACACTCACATGTTTTTAAAATTTGAAATAAGTATGCAGTTTCATTCAGATACATCTTGTGGTCACTGTGCCATCTTCAGGGCGATACCCAAAGCAACTGTGCACCCCATCCAACTAAGGGCATCGGCTGCACAGATGTTCCTGATAAATGGGGCAGGAAAATTTTCCGCGACACCGTGCTTTCATGGTCCCACATGATTCCTTGTTGGGTGAAGCCCCTCTAGATGTTGACATGTCAACTTTGCAGTCACATGAAAGAAATGCCTAATAGTGTTTTGCAGTCAAGTTGGTTTACG
The DNA here is from genome assembly GCF_932526225.1 of Nematostella vectensis. NCBI lineage: Eukaryota > Metazoa > Cnidaria > Anthozoa > Actiniaria > Edwardsiidae > Nematostella > Nematostella vectensis. Next base: position 261,612 of record NC_064038.1, on the reverse strand, counting down.
ATAATTGGTTACAATAGTTGATTACAATAATTTTGAATAATTGTTATCATAGCTATGGTCAAATACTGTACAAAGAACTGTAAATAAAAAGACAAAAAAATAATAATAAAAATAAAGCAAAACTAAAAGTAAAGCAAAAAACGACAGAGACATTCTGTACACAATAAAAGACAATGCGCTCGAGTGCGTTACGATGCCACGCCGAAATAGCGAGCCCCCAAGGGACCCAAAACACCCACATAGACCTGTATTTTTTTTCATCCCATATCTCAGCGAGCTGTGCGTGGCGTAACCGTATTACAGGCCTGGGATCCTGGTTATTGTCCTCCCCATTAATGCGCGGGTTGGAATACCTTGCAAGAGTGTTGTACAGCATATTCGCCGGAAATATCGGTGTTTGGGGCCTTCGGGTTCTTTACAGCCTTCCGTAAAAGCCTTGTGCTGCCATACCGATTGTGTAATCCGTATGTATGGTTTACGTTTGGTTCTTTAGGCCGGGTTCGATCCCAGGCCAATGGCCTTTTTTTTTCTATGTTTTTTTTCTACACAGTTCAAGATAACGTTTTTTAGTATTTTTTTTTTAAATACTCATCAAAAAAGTGGTGTGACATAGGTTCGTCTACCTGATCCAGGATACTAAAGATACAGGCCTGATATGCATTATATACAGCTAGCAAAATGAGCTTGCTAGCTTAACTGATTATTTGTATTCGATATTTTCCTAGTAAGAGAACAAAAATAAAAAGCATAGAGTCGAGGAAGTAAACAAGTTATGTGATCTTTAATGTTCTATTAGGGGGGGGGGGGGGGGTACATTTTGTACAAAGAAGCATACATAGAATATGCTTCAAAGTGCAGTGTGATGAAGAGCTTTGCAATAGCTCTCCGGCCAGAACACAATGAATTTCAGTCAAATTCCAATGTTGACCTATGAGCCTTTGGTACATGTGGAAGACTTGCATTCAAAGGAAATGCCCACAAACTGTCAATAAACATTCAGTAAAATATCGAATATTATTTTAACAAAGCATTGACAACTATTAAAGTTCAACTGTGTGTAGACAATTGAAAGCCTACAATAAACACTGACTCCAGACATGCGCAGTGCCATGACGCTGACCCTTTATTGAGTGGAGAGGGGGGATACCAGTTTATTAAAAGTCTATTTGTAAGACCAACAAACTGGTTGAAAGAACAAGTGTGTTAATAGTAAAACAATTATTTGATTACAAAACTACTGTAGATTCCTTTGCACCAAGATAATAACACACATTATTTTGTTTGTTATTTAGGAGGAACGATACGAGCTCTACGAGACAAATAAGAAGTATTTATTACTCATCTAAATTATACACGTAAATAATAATATTCAAAAGAACTACTGTAACTAAGTAAGTAACACTCACATGTTTTTAAAATTTGAAATAAGTATGCAGTTTCATTCAGTTACATCTTGTGGTCACTGTGCCATCTTCAGGGCGATACCCAAAGCAACTGTGCACCCCATCCAACTAAGGGCATCGGCTGCACAGATGTTCCTGATAAATGGGGCAGGAAAATGTTCCGCGACACCGTGCTTTCATGGTCCCCCATGATTCCTTGTTGGGTGAAGCCCCTCTAGATGTTGACATGTCAACTTTGCAGTCACATGAAAGAAATGCCTAATAGTGTTTTGCAGTCAAGTTGGTTTACGATAATTGGTTACAATAGTTGGTTACAATAATTTTGAATAATTGTTATCATAGCTATGGTCAAATACTGTACAAAGAACTGTAAATAAAAAGACAAAAAAATAATAATAAAAATAAAGCAAAACTAAAAGTAAAGCAAAAAACGACAGAGACATTCTGTACACAATAAAAGACAATGCGCTCGAGTGCGTTACGATGCCACGCCGAAATAGCGAGCCCCCAAGGGACCCAAAACACCCACCGTGTTTTCATGGTCCCCCATGATTCCTTGTTGGGTGAAGCCCCTCTAGATGTTGACATGTCAACTTTGCAGTCACATGAAAGAAATGCCTAATAGTGTTTTGCAGTCAAGTTGGTTTACGATAATTGGTTACAATAGTTGGTTACAATAATTTTGAATAATTGTTATCATAGCTATGGTCAAATACTGTACAAAGAACTGTAAATAAAAAGACAAAAAAATAATAATAAAAATAAAGCAAAACTAAAAGTAAAGCAAAAAACGACAGAGACATTCTGTACACAATAAAAGACAATGCGCTCGCGTGCGTTACGATGCCACGCCGAAATAGCGAGCCCCCAAGGGAGCCAAAACGCCCACATAGACCTGTATTTTTTTTCATCCCATATCTCAGCGAGCTGTGCGTGGCGTAACCGTATTACAGGCCTGGGATCCTGGTTATTGTCCTCCCCATTAATGCGCGGGTTGGAATACCTTGCAAGAGTGTTGTACAGCATATTCGCCGGAAATATCGGTGCTTGGAGCCTTCGGGTTCTTTACAGCCTTCCGTAAAAGCCTTGTGCTGCCATACCGATTGGGTAATCCGTATGTATGGTTTCCGTTTTGTTCTTTAGGCCGGGTTCGATCCCAGGCCAATGGCCTTTTTTTTTCTATGTTTTCTTTACACAGTTCAAGATAACGTTTTTTAGTATTTTTTTATAATACTCATCAAAAAAGTGGTGTGACATAGGTTCGTCTACCTGATCCAGGATACTAAAGATACAGGCCTGATATGCATTATATACAGCTAGCAAAATGAGCTTGCTAGCTTAACTGATTATTTGTATTCGATATTTTCCTAGTAAGAGAACAAAAATAAAAAGCATAGAGTCGAGGAAGTAAACAAGTTATGTGATCTTTAATGTTCTATTAGGAGGGGTACATTTTGTACAAAGAAGCATACATAGAATATGCTTCAAAGTGCAGTGTGATGAAGAGCTTTGCAATAGCTCTCCGGCCAGGACACAATGAATTTCAGTCAAATTCTAATGTTGACCTATGAGCCTTTGGTACATGTGGAAGACTTGCATTCAAAGGAAATGCCCACAAACTGTCAATAAACATTCAGTAAAATATCGAATATTATTTTAACAAAGCATTGACAACTATTAAAGTTCAACTGTGTGTAGACAATTGAAAGCCTACAATAAACACTGACTCCAGACATGCGCAATGCCATGACGCTGACCCTTTATTGAGTGGAGAGGGGGGGGATACCAGTTTATTAAAAGTCTATTTGTGAGACCAACAAACTGGTTGAAAGAACAAGTGTGTTAATAGTAAAACAATTATTTGATTACAAAACTACTGTAGATTCCTTTGCACAAAGATAATAACACACATTATTTTGTTTGTTATTTAGGAGGAACGATAGGAGCTCTACGAGACAAATAAGAAGTATTTATTACTCATCTAAATTATACACGTAAATAATAATATTCAAAAGAACTACTGTAACTAAGTAAGTAACACTCACATGTTTTTAAAATTTGAAATAAGTATACAGTTTCATTCAGATACATCTTATGGTCACTGTGCCATCTTCAGGGCGATACCCAAAGCAACTGTGCACCCCATCCAACTAAGGGCATCGGCTGCACAGATGTTCCTGATAAATGGGGCAGGAAAATTTTCCGCGACACCGTGCTTTCATGGTCCCCCATGATTCCTTGTTGGGTGAAGCCCCTCTAGATGTTGACATGTCAACTTTGCAGTCACATGAAAGAAATGCCTAATAGTGTTTTGCAGTCAAGTTGGTTTACGATAATTGGTTACAATAGTTGGTTACAATAATTTTGAATAATTGTTATCATAGCTATGGTCAAATACTGTACAAAGAACTGTAAATAAAAAGACAAAAAAATAATAATAAAAATAAAGCAAAACTAAAAGTAAAGCAAAAAACGACAGAGACATTCTGTACACAATAAAAGACAATGCGCTCGCGTGCGTTACGATGCCACGCCGAAATAGCGAGCCCCCAAGGGACCCAAAACGCCCACATAGACCTGTATTTTTTTTCATCCCATATCTCAGCGAGCTGTGCGTGGCGTAACCGTATTACAGGCCTGGGATCCTGGTTATTGTCCTCCCCATTAATGCGCGGGTTGGAATACCTTGCAAGAGTGTTGTACAGCATATTCGCCGGAAATATCGGTGCTTGGGCCCTTCGGGTTCTTTACAGCCTTCCGTAAAAGCCTTGTGCTGCCATACCGATTGGGTAATCCGTATGAATGGTTTCCGTTTTGTTCTTTAGGCCGGGTTCGATCCCAGGCCAATGGCCTTTTTTTTTTCTATGTTTTTTTTTTTTTTTTACACAGTTCAAGATAACGTTATTTAGTATTTTTTTTATAATACTCATCTAAAAAGTGGTGTGACATAGGTTCGTCTACCTGATCCAGGATACTAAAGATACAGGCCTGATATGCATTATATACAGCTAGCAAAATGAGCTTGCTAGCTTAACTGATTATTTGTATTCGATATTTTCCTACTAAGAGAACAAAAATAAAAAGCATAGAGTCGAGGAAGTAAACAAGTTATGTGATCTTTAATGTTCTAATAGGAGGTGAACATTTTGTACAAAGAAGCATACATAGAATATGCTTCAAAGTGCTGTGTGATGAAGAGCTTTGCAATAGCTCTCCGGCCAGGACACAATGAATTTCAGTCAAATTCTAATGTTGACCTATGAGACTTTGGTACATGTGGAAGACTTGCATTCAAAGGAAATGCAAACAAACTGTCAATAAACATTCAGTAAAATATCGAATATTATTTTAACAAAGCATTGACAACTATTAAAGTTCAACTGTGTGTAGACAATTGAAAGCCTACAATAAACACTGACTCCAGACATGCGCAATACCATGACGCTGACCCTTTATTGAGTGGAGAGGGGGGGATACCAGTTTATTAAAAGTCTATTTGTGAGACCAACAAACTGGTTGAAAGAACAAGTGTGTTAATAGTAAAACAATTATTTGATTACAAAACTACTGTAGATTCCTTTGCACCAAGATAATAACACACATTATTTTGTTTGTTATTTAGGAGGAACGATACGAGCTCTACGAGACAAATAAGAAGTATTTATTACTCATCCAAATTATACACGTAAATAATAATATTCAAAAGAACTACTGTAACTAAGTAAGTAACACTCACATGTTTTTAAAATTTGAAATAAGTATACAGTTTCATTCAGATACATATTGGGTCACTGTGCCATCTTCAGGGCGATACCCAAAGCAACTGTGCACCCCATCCAACTAAGGGCATCGGCTGCACAGATGTTCCTGAGAAATGGGGCAGGAAAATTTTCCGCGACACCGTGCTTTCATGGTCCCCCATGATTCCTTGTTGGGTGAAGCCCCTCTAGATGTTGACATGTCAACTTTGTAGTCACATGAAAGAAATGCCTAATAGTGTTTTGCAGTCAAGTTGGTTTACGATAATTGGTTACAATAGTTGGTTACGACAATTTCGAATAATTGTTATCATAGCTATGGTCAAATACTGTACAAAGAACTGTAAATAAAAAGACAAAAAAATAATAATAAAAATAAAGCAAAACTAAAAGTAAAGCAAAAAACGACAGAGACATTCTGTACACAATAAAAGACAATGCGCTCGCGTGCGTTACGATGCCACGCCGAAATAGCGAGCCCCCAAGGGACCCAAAACGCCCACATAGACCTGTATTTTTTTTCATCCCATATCTCAGCGAGCTGTGCGTGGCGTAACCGTATTACAGGCCTGGGATCCTGGTTATTGTCCTCCCCATTAATGCGCGGGTTGGAATACCTTGCAAGAGTGTTGTACAGCATATTCGCCGGAAATATCGGTGCTTGGGGCCTTCGGGTTCTTTACAGCCTTCCGTAAAAGCCTTGTGCTGCCATACCGATTGGGTAATCCGTATGTATGGTTTCCGTTTTGTTCTTTAGGCCGGGTTCTATCCCAGGCCAATGGCCTTTTATTTTCTATGTTTTTTTTTTTTTTTTACACAGTTCAAGATAACGTTTTTTAGTATTTTTTTTTATAATACTCATCAAAAAAGTGGTGTGACATAGGTTCGTCTACCAGATCCAGGATACTAAAGATACAGGCCTGATATGCATTATATACAGCTAGCAAAATAAGCTTGCTAGCTTAACTGATTATTTGTATTCGATATTTTCCTAGTAAGAGAACAAAAATAAAAAGCATAGAGTCGAAAAAGTAAACAAGTTATGTGATCTTTAATGTTCTATTTGGAGGGGTACATTTTGTACAAAAAAGCATACATAGAATATGCTTCAAAGTGCAGTGTGATGAAGAGCTTTGCAATAGCTCTCCGGCCAGGACACAATGAATTTCAGTCAAATTCTAATGTTGACCTATGAGACTTTGGTACATGTGGAAGACTTGCATTCAAAGGAAATGCAAACAAACTGTCAATAAACATTCAGTAAAATATCGAATATTATTTTAACAAAGCATTGACAACTATTAAAGTTCAACTGTGTGTAGACAATTGAAAGCCTACAATAAACACTGACTCCAGACATGCGCAATACCATGACGCTGACCCATTATTGAGTGGAGAGGGGGGGATACCAGTTTATTAAAAGTCTATTTGTGAGACCAACAAACTGGTTGAAAGAACAAGTGTGTTAATAGTAAAACAATTATTTGATTACAAAACTACTGTAGATTCCTTTGCACCAAGATAATAACACACATTATTTTGTTTGTTATTTAGGAGGAACGATACGAGCTCTACGAGACAAATCAGAAGTATTTATTACTCATCTAAATTATAGAGGTAAATAATAATATTCAAAAGAACTACTGTAACTAAGTAAGTAACACTCACATGTTTTTAAAATTTGAAATAAGTATACAGTTTCATTCAGATACATCTTGTGGTCACTGTGCCATCTTCAGGGCGATACCCAAAGCAACTGTGCACCCCATCCAACTAAGGGCATCGGCTGCACAGATGTTCCTGATAAATGGGGCAGGAAAATTTTCCGCGACACCGTGCTTTCATGGTCCCCCATGATTCCTTGTTGGGTGAAGCCCCTCTAGATGTTGACATGTCAACTTTGCAGTCACATGAAAGAAATGCCTAATAGTGTTTTGCAGTCAAGTTGGTTTACGATAATTGGTTACAATAGTTGGTTACAATAATTTTGAATAATTGTTATCATAGCTATGGTCAAATACTGTACAAAGAACTGTAAATAAAAAGACAAAAAAATAATAATAAAAATAAAGCAAAACTAAAAGTAAAGCAAAAAACGACAGAGAAATTCTGTACACAATAAAAGACAATGCGCTCGCGTGCGTTACGATGCCACGCCGAAATAGCGAGCCCCCAAGGGACCCAAAACGCCCACATAGACCTGTATTTTTTTTCATCTAATATCTCAGCGAGCTGTGCGTGGTGTAACGTATTACAGGCCTGGGATCCTGGTTATTGTCCTCCCCATTAATGCGCGGGTTGGAATACCTTGCAAGAGTGTTGTACAGCATATTCGCCGGAAATATCGGTGTTTGGGGCCTTCGGGTTCTTTACAGCCTTCCGTAAAAGCCTTGTGCTGCCATACCGATTGGGTAATCCGTATGTATGGTTTCCGTTTTGTTCTTTAGGCCGGGTTCGATCCCAGGCCAATGGCCTTTTTTTTTCTATGTTTTTTTTTTTTTTACACAGTTCAAGATAACGTTTTTTAGTATTTTTTTTATAATACTCATCAAAAAAGTGGTGTGACATAGGTTCGTCTACCTGATCCAGGATACTAAAGATACAGGCCTGATATGCATTATATACAGCTAGCAAAATGAGCTTGCTAGCTTAACTGATTATTTCTATTCGATATTTTCCTAGTACGAGAACAAAAATAAAAAGCATAGAGTCGAGGAAGTAAACAAGTTATGTGATCTTTAATGTTCTATTAGGAGGGGTACATTTTGTACAAAGAAGCATACATAGAATATGCATCAAAGTGCAGTGTGATGAAGAGCTTTGCAATAGCTCTCCGGACAGGACACAATGAATTTCAGTCAAATTCTAATGTTGACCTATGAGCCTTTGGTACATGTGGAAGACTTGCATTCAAAGGAAATGCCCACAAACTGTCAATAAACATTCAGTAAAATATCGAATATTATTTTAACAAAGCATTGACAACTAATCAAGTTCAACTGTGTGTAGACAATTGAAAGCCTACAATAAACACTGACTCCAGACATGCGCAGTGCCATGACGCTGACCCTTTATTGAGTGGAGAGGGGGGTATACCAGTTTATTAAAAGTCTATTTGTGAGACCAACAAACTGGTTGAAAGAACAAGTGTGTTAATAGTAAAACAATTATTTGATTACAAAACTACTGTAGATTCCTTTGCACCAAGATAATAACACACATTATTTTGTTTGTTATTTAGGAGGAACGATACGAGCTCTACGAGACAAATAAGAAGTATTTATTACTCATCCAAATTATACACGTAAATAATAATATTCAAAAGAACTACTGTAACTAAGTAAGTAACACTCACATGTTTTTAAAATTTGAAATAAGTATACAGTTTCATTCAGATACATATTGGGTCACTGTGCCATCTTCAGGGCGGTACCCAAAGCAACTGTGCACCCCATCCAACTAAGGGCATCGGCTGCACAGATGTTCCTGAGAAATGGGGCAGGAAAATTTTCCGCGACACCGTGCTTTCATGGTCCCCCATGATTCCTTGTTGGGTGAAGCCCCTCTAAATGTTGACATGTCAACTTTGCAGTCACATGAAAGAAATGCCTAATAGTGTTTTGCAGTCAAGTTGGTTTACGATAATTGGTTACAATAGTTGGTTACAATAATTTTGAATAATTGTTATCATAGCTATGGTCAAATACTGTACAAAGAACTGTAAATAAAAAGACACAAAAATAATAATAAAAATAAAGCAAAACTAAAAGTAAAGCAAAAAACGACAGAGACATTCTGTACACAATAAAAGACAATGCGCTCGCGTGCGTTACGATGCCACGCTGAAATAGCGAGCCCCCAAGGGACCCAAAACGCCCACATAGACCTGTATTTTTTTTCATCCCATATCTCAGCGAGCTGTGCGTGGCGTAACCGTATTACAGGCCTGGGATCCTGGTTATTGTCCTCCCCATTAATGCGCGGGTTGGAATACCTTGCAAGAGTGTTGTACAGCATATTCGCCGGAAATATCGGTGCTTGGGGCCTTCGGGTTCTTTACAGCCTTCCGTAAAAGCCTTGTGCTGCCATACCGATTGGGTAATCCGTATGTATGGTTTCCGTTTTGTTCTTTAGGCCGGGTTCGATCCCAGGCCAATGGCCTTTTATTTTCTATGTTTTTTTTTTTTTTTTTTACACAGTTCAAGATAACGTTTTTTAGTTTTTTGTTTTTTATAATACTCATCAAAAAAGTGGTGTGACATAGGTTCGTCTACCTGATCCAGGATACTAAAGATACAGGCCTGATATGCATTATATACAGCTAGCAAAATGAGCTTGCTAGCTTAACTGATTATTTGTATTCGATATTTTCCTAGTAAGAGAACAAAAATAAAAAGCATAGAGTCGAAAAAGTAAACAAGTTATGTGATCTTTAATGTTCTATTTGGAGGGGTACATTTTGTACAAAGAAGCATACATAGAATATGCTTCAAAGTGCAGTGTGATGAAGAGCTTTGCAATAGCTCTCCGGCCAGGACACAATGAATTTCAGTCAAATTCTAATGTTGACCTATGAGACTTTGGTACATGTGGAAGACTTGCATTCAAAGGAAATGCAAACAAACTGTCAATAAACATTCAGTAAAATATCGAATATTATTTTAACAAAGCATTGACAACTATTAAAGTTCAACTGTGTGTAGACAATTGAAAGCCTACAATAAACACTGACTCCAGACATGCGCAATACCATGACGCTGACCCTTTATTGAGTGGAGAGGGGGGGATACCAGTTTATTAAAAGTCTATTTGTGAGACCAACAAACTGGTTGAAAGAACAAGTGTGTTAATAGTAAAACAATTATTTGATTACAAAACTACTGTAGATTCCTTTGCACCAAGATAATAACACACATTATTTTGTTTGTTATTTAGGAGGAACGATACGAGCTCTACGAGACAAATAAGAAGTATTTATTACTCATCCAAATTATACACGTAAATAATAATATTCAAAAGAACTACTGTAACTAAGTAAGTAACACTCACATGTTTTTAAAATTTGAAATAAGTATACAGTTTCATTCAGATACATATTGGGTCACTGTGCCATCTTCAGGGCGATACCCAAAGCAACTGTGCACCCCATCCAACTAAGGGCATCGGCTGCACAGATGTTCCTGAGAAATGGGGCAGGAAAATTTTCCGCGACACCGTGCTTTCATGGTCCCCCATGATTCCTTGTTGGGTGAAGCCCCTCTAGATGTTGACATGTCAACTTTGTAGTCACATGAAAGAAATGCCTAATAGTGTTTTGCATTCAAGTTGGTTTACGATAATTGGTTACAATAGTTGGTTACAACAATTTTGAATAATTGTTATCATAGCTATGGTCAAATACTGTACAAAGAACTGTAAATAAAAAGACAAAAAAATAATAATAAAAATAAAGCAAAACTAAAAGTAAAGCAAAAAACCACAGAGACATTCTGTACACAATAAAAGACAATGCGCTCGCGTGCGTTACGATGCCACGCCGAAATAGCGAGCCCCCAAGGGACCCAAAACGCCCACATAGACCTGTATTTTTTTTCATCCCATATCTCAGCGAGCTGTGCGTGGCGTAACCGTATTACAGGCCTGGGATCCTGGTTATTGTCCTCCCCATTAATGCGCGGGTTGGAATACCTTGCAAGAGTGTTGTACAGCATATTCGCCGGAAATATCGGTGCTTGGGGCCTTCGGGTTCTTTACAGCCTTCCGTAAAAGCCTTGTGCTGCCATACCGATTGGGTAATCCGTATGTATGGTTTCCGTTTTGTTCTTTAGGCCGGGTTCGATCCCAGGCCAATGGCCTTTTATTTTCTAAATTTTTTTTTTTTTTTTTTTACACAGTTCAAGATAACGTTTTTTAGTATTTTTTTTTATAATACTCATCAAAAAAGTGGTGTGACATAGGTTCGTCTACCAGATCCAGGATACTAAAGATACAGGCCTGATATGCATTATATACAGCTAGCAAAATGAGCTTGCTAGCTTAACTGATTATTTGTATTCGATATTTTCCTAGTAAGAGAACAAAAATAAAAAGCATAGAGTCGAAAAAGTAAACAAGTTATGTGATCTTTAATGTTCTATTTGGAGGGGTACATTTTGTACAAAGAAGCATACATAGAATATGCTTCAAAGTGCAGTGTGATGAAGAGCTTTGCAATAGCCCTCCGGCCAGGACACAATGAATTTCAGTCAAATTCTAATGTTGACCTATGAGCCTTTGGTACATGTGGAAGACTTGCATTCAAAGGAAATGCAAACAAACTGTCAATAAACATTCAGTAAAATATCGAATATTATTTTAACAAAGCATTGACAACTATTAAAGTTCAACTGTGTGTAGACAATTGAAAGCCTACAATAAACACTGACTCCAGACATGCGCAATGCCATGACGCTGACCCTTTATTGAGTGGAGAGGGGGGGATACCAGTTTATTAAAAGTCTATTTGTGAGACCAACAAACTGGTTGAAAGAACAAGTGTGTTAATAGTAAAACAATTATTTGATTACAAAACTACTGTAGATTCCTTTGCACCAAGATAATAACACACATTATTTTGTTTGTTATTTAGGAGAAACGATACGAGCTCTACGAGACAAATAAGAAGTATTTATTACTCATCTAAATTATACACGTAAATAATAATATTCAAAAGAACTACTGTAACTAAGTAAGTAACACTCACATGTTTTTAAAATTTGAAATAAGTATACAGTTTCTTTCAGATACATCTTGTGGTCACTGTGCCATCTTCAGGGCGATACCCAAAGCAACTGTGCACCCCATCCAACTAAGGGCATCGGCTGCACAGATGTTCCTGATAAATGGGGCAGGAAAATTTTCCGCGACACCGTGCTTTCATGGTCCCCCATGATTCCTTGTTGGGTGAAGCCCCTCTAGATGTTGACATGTCAACTTTGCAGTCACATGAAAGAAATGCCTAATAGTGTTTTGCAGTCAAGTTGGTTTACGATAATTGGTTACAATAGTTGGTTACAATAATTTTGAATAATTGTTATCATAGCTAGGGTCAAATACTGTACAAAGAAATGTAAATAAAAAGACAAAAAAATAATAATAAAAATAAAGCAAAACTAAAAGTAAAGCAAAAAACGACAGATACATTCTGTACACAATAAAAGACAATGCGATCGCGTGCGTTACGATGCCACGCCGAAATTGCGAGCCCTCAAGGGACCCAAAACGCCCACATAGACCTGTATGTTTTTACATCCCATATCTCAGCGAGCTGTGCGTGGCGTAACCGTATTACAGGCCTGGGATCCTGGTTATTGTCCTCCCCATTAATGCGCGGGTTGGAATACCTTGCAAGAGTGTTGTACAGCATATTCGCCGGAAATATCGGTGCTTGGGGCCTTCGGGTTCTTTACAGCCTTCCGTAAAAGCCTTGTGCTGCCATACCGATTGGGTAATCCGTATGTATGGTTTCCGTTTTGTTCTTTAGGCCGGGTTCGATCCCAGGCCAATGGCCTTTTATTTTCTATGTTTTTTTTTTTTTTTTTTTTACACAGTTCAAGATAACGTTTTTTAGTATTTTTTTTTATAATACTCATCAAAAAAGTGGTGTGACATAGGTTCGTCTACCAGATCCAGGATACTAAAGATACAGGCCTGATATGCATTATATACAGCTAGCAAAATGAGCTTGCTAGCTTAACTGATTATTTGTATTCGATATTTTCCTAGTAAGAGAACAAAAATAAAAAGCATAGAGTCGAAAAAGTAAACAAGTTATGTGATCTTTAATAATCTATTTGGAGGGGTACATTTTGTACAAAGAAGCATACATAGAATATGCTTCAAAGTGCAGTGTGATGAAGAGCTTTGCAATAGCCCTCCGGCCAGGACACAATGAATTTCAGTCAAATTCTAATGTTGACCTATGAGCCTTTGGTACATGTGGAAGACTTGCATTCAAAGGAAATGCAAACAAACTGTCAATAAACATTCAGTAAAATATCGAATATTATTTTAACAAAGCATTGACAACTATTAAAGTTCAACTGTGTGTAGACAATTGAAAGCCTACAATAAACACTGACTCCAGACATGCGCAATGCCATGACGCTGACCCTTTATTGAGTGGAGAGGGGGGGATACCAGTTTATTAAAAGTCTATTTGTGAGACCAACAAACTGGTTGAAAGAACAAGTGTGTTAATAGTAAAACAATTATTTGATTACAAAACTACTGTAGATTCCTTTGCACCAAGATAATAACACACATTATTTTGTTTGTTATTTAGGAGAAACGATACGAGCTCTACGAGACAAATAAGAAGTATTTATTACTCATCTAAATTATACACGTAAATAATAATATTCAAAAGAACTAATGTAACTAAGTAAGTAACACTCACATGTTTTTTAAATTTGAAATAAGTATACAGTTTCATTCAGATACATCTTGTGGTCACTGTGCCATCTACAGGGCGATACCCATAGCAACTGTGCACCCCATCCAACTAAGGGCATCGGCTGCACAGATGTTCCTGATAAATGGGGCAGGAAAATTTTCCGCGACACCGTGCTTTCATGGTCCCCCATGATTCCTTGTTGGGTGAAGCCCCTCTAGATGTTGACATGTCAACTTTGCAGTCACATGAAAGAAATGCCTAATAGTGTTTTGCAGTCAAGTTGGTTTACGATAATTGGTTACAATAGTTGGTTACAATAATTTTGAATAATTGTTATCATAGCTATGGTCAAATACTGTACAAAGAACTGTAAATAAAAAGACAAAAAAATAATAATAAAAATAAAGCAAAACTAAAAGTAAAGCAAAAAACGACAGAGACATTCTGTACACAATAAAAGACAATGCGCTCGCGTGCGTTACGATGCCACGCCGAAATAGCAAGCCCCCAAAGGGACCCAAAACGCCCACATAGACCTGTATTTTTTTTCATCCCATATCTCAGCGAGCTGTGCGTGGCGTAACCGTATTACAGGCCTGGGATCCTAGTTATTGTCCTCCCCATTAATGCGCGGGTTGGAATACCTTGCAAGAGTGTTGTACAGCATTTTCGCCGGAAATATCGGTGCTTGGGGCCTTCGGGTTCTTTACCCCCTTCCGTAAAAGCCTTGTGCTGCCATACCGATTGGGTAATCCGTATGTATGGTTTCTATTTTGTTCTTTAGGCCGGGTTCGATCCCAGGCCAATGGCCTTTTTTTTTTCTATGTTTTTTTTTTTTTTTTACACAGTTCAAGATAACGTTTTTTAGTATTTTTTTTTATAATACTCATCAAAAAAGTGGTGTGACATAGGTTCGTCTACTTGATCCAGGATACTAAAGATACAGGCCTGATATGCATTATATACAGCTAGCAAAATGAGCTTGCTAGCTTAACGGATTATTTGTATTCGATATTTTCCTAGTAAGAGAACAAAAATAAAAAGCATAGAGTCGAGGAAGTAAACAAGTTATGTGATCTTTAATGTTCTATTAGGAGGGGTACATTTTGTACAAAGAAGCATACATAGAATATGCTTCAAAGTGCAGTGTGATGAAGAGCTTTGCAATAGCTCTCCGGCCAGGACACAATGAATTTCAGTCAAATTCTAATGTTGACCAATGAGCCTTTGGTACATGTGGAAGACTTGCATTCAAAGGAAATTCCCACAAACTGTCAATAAACATTCAGTAAAATATCGAATATTATTTTAACAAAGCATTGACAACTATTAAAGTTCAACTGTGTGTAGACAATTGAAAGCCTACAATAAACACTGACTCCAGACATGCACAATGCCATGACGCTGACCCTTTATTGAGTGGAGAGGGGGGGATACCAGTTTATTAAAAGTCTATTTGTGAGACCAACAAACTGGTTGAAAAAACAAGTGTGTTAATAGTAAAACAATTATTTGATTACAAAACTACTGTAGATTCCTTTGCACCAAGATAATAACACACATTATTTTGTTTGTTATTTAGGAGGAACGATACGAGCTCTACGAGACAAATAAGAAGTATTTATTACTCATCTAAATTATACACGTAAATAATAATATTCAAAAGAACTACTGTAACTAAGTAAGTAACACTCACATGTTTTTAAAATTTGAAATAAGTATACAGTTTCATTCAGATACATCTTGTGGTCACTGTGCCATCTTCAGGGCGATACCCAAAGCAACTGTGCACCCCATCCAACTAAGGGCATCGGCTGCACAGATGTTCCTGATAAATGGGGCAGGAAAATTTTCCGCGACACCGTGCTTTCATGGTCCTCCATGATTCCTTGTTGGGTGAAGCCTTTCTAGATGTTGACATGTCAACTTTGCAGTCACATGAAAGAAATGCCTAATAGTGTTTTGCAGTCAAGTTGGTTTACGATAATTGGTTACAATAGTTGGTTACAATAATTTTGAATAATTGTTATCATAGCTATGGTCAAATACTGTACAAAGAACAGTAAAAAAAAAGACAAAAAAAATAATAATAAAAATAAAGCAAAACGAAAAGTAAAGCAAAAAAACGACAGAGACATTCTGTACACAATAAAAGACAATGCGCTCGCGTGCGTTACGATGCCACGCCGAAATAGCGAGCCCCCAAGGGACCCAAAACGCCCACATAGACCTGTATTTTTTTTCATCCCATATCTCAGCGAGCTGTGCGTGGCGTAACCGTATTACAGGCCTGGGATCCTGGTTATTGTCCTCCCCATTAATGCGCGGGTTGGAATACCTTGCAAGAGTGTTGTACAGCATATTCGCCGGAAATATCGGTGCTTGGGGCCTTCGGGTTCTTTACAGCCTTCCGTAAAAGCCTTGTGCTGCCATACCGATTGGGTAATCCGTATGTATGGTTTCCGTTTTGTTCTTTAGGCCGGGTTCGATCCCAGGCCAATGGCCTTTTTTTTTCTTTGTTTTTTTTTTACACAGTTCAAGATAACGTTTTTTAGTATTTTTTTGATAATACTCATCAAAAAAGTGGTGTGACATATGTTCGTCTACTTGATCCAGGATACTAAAGATACAGGCCTGATATGCATTATATACAGCTAGCAAAATGAGCTTGCTAGCTTAACGGATTATTTGTATTCGATATTTTCCTAGTAAGAGAACAAAAATAAAAAGCATAGAGTCGAGGAAGTAAACAAGTTATGTGATCTTTAATGTTCTATTAGGAGGGGTACATTTTGTACAAAGAAGAATACATAGAATATGCTTCAAAGTGCAGTGTGATGATGAGCTTTGCAATAGCTCTGCGGCCAGGACACAATGAATTTCAGTCAAATTCTAATGTTGACCTATGAGCCTTTGGTACATGTGGAAGACTTGCATTCAAAGGAAATGCCCACAAACTGTCAATAAACATTCAGCAAAATATCGAATATTATTTAACAAAGCATTGACAACTATTAAAGTTCAACTGTGTGTAGACAATTGAAAGCCTACAATAAACACTGACTCCAGACATGCGCAATGCCATGACGCTGACCCTTTATTGAGTGGAGAGGGGGGGATACCAGTTTATTAAAAGTCTATTTGTGAGACAGACAAACTGGTTGAAAGAACAAGTGTGTTAATAGTAAAACAATTATTTGATTACAAAACTACTGTAGATTCCTTTGCACCAAGATAATAACACACATTATTTTGTTTGTTATTTAGGAGGAACGATACTAGCTCTACGAGACAAATAAGAAGTATTTATTACTCATCTAAATTATACACGTAAATAATAATATTCAAAAGAACTACTGTAACTAAGTAAGTAACACTCACATGTTTTTTAAATTTGAAATAAGTATACAGTTTCATTCAGATACATCTTGTGGTCAATGTGCCATCTACAGGGCGATACCCAAAGCAACTGTGCACCCCATCCAACTAAGGGCATCGGCTGCACAGATGTTCCTGATAAATGGGGCAGGAAAATTTTCCGCGACACCGTGCTTTCATGGTCCCCCATGATTCCTTGTTGGGTGAAGCCCCTCTAGATGTTGACATGTCAACTTTGCAGTCACATGAAAGAAATGCCTAATAGTGTTTTGCAGTCAAGTTGGTTTACGATAATTGGTTACAATAGTTGGTTACAATAATTTTGAATAATTGTTATCATAGCTATGGTCAAATACTGTACAAAGAACTGTAAATAAAAAGACAAAAAAATAATAATAAAAATAAAGCAAAACTAAAAGTAAAGCAAAAAACGACAGAGACATTCTGTACACAATAAAAGACAATGCGCTCGCGTGCGTTACGATGCCACGCCGAAATAGCGAGCCCCCAAGGGACCCAAAACGCCCACATAGACCTGTATTTTTTTTCATCCCATATCTCAGCGAGCTGTGCGTGGCGTAACCGTATTACAGGCCTGGGATCCTGGTTATTGTCCTCCCCATTAATGCGCGGGTTGGAATACCTTGCAAGAGTGTTGTACAGCATTTTCGCCGGAAATATCGGTGCTTGGGGCCTTCGGGTTCTTTACCCCCTTCCGTAAAAGCCTTGTGCTGCCATACCGATTGGGTAATCCGTATGTATGGTTTCCGTTTTGTTCTTTAGGCCGGGTTCGATCCAAGGCCAATGGCCTTTTTTTTTCTATGTTTTTTTTTTTTTTTTTACACAGTTCAAGATAACGTTTTTTAGTATATTTTTTATAATACTCATCAAAAAAGTGGTGTGACATAGGTTCGTCTACCTGATCCAGGATACTAAAGATACAGGCCTGATATGCATTATATACAGCTAGCAAAATGAGCTTGCTAGCTTAACTGATTATTTGTATTCGATATTTTCCTAGTAAGAGAACAAAAATAAAAAGCATAGAGTCGAGGAAGTAAACAAGTTATGTGATCTTTAATGTTCTATTAGGAGGGGTACATTTTGTACAAAGAAGCATACATAGAATATGCTTCAAAGTGCAGTGTGATGAAGAGCTTTGCAATAGCCCTCCGGCCAGGACACAATGAATTTCAGTCAAATTCTGATGTTGACCTATGAGCCTTTGGTACATGTGGAAGACTTGCATTCAAAGGAAATGCCCACAAACTGTCAATAAACATTCAGTAAAATATCGAATATTATTTTAACAAAGCATTGACAACTATTAAAGTTCAACTGTGTGTAGACAATTGAAAGCCTACAATAAACACTGACTCCAGACATGCGCAATGCCATGACGCTGACCCTTTATTGAGTGGAGAGGGGGGGATACCAGTTTATTAAAAGTCTATTTGTGAGACCAACAAACTGGTTGAAAGAACAAGTGTGTTAATAGTAAAACAATTATTTGATTACAAAACTACTGTAGATTCCTTTGCACCAAGATAATAACACACATTATTTTGTTTGTTATTTAGGAGGAACGATACGAGCTCTACGAGACAAATAAGAAGTATTTATTACTCATCTAAATTATACACGTAAATAATAATATTCAAAAGAACTACTGTAACTAAGTAAGTAACACTCACATGTTTTTAAAATTTGAAATAAGTATACAGTTTCATTCAGATACATCTTGTGGTCACTGTGCCATCTTCAGGGCGATACCCAAAGCAACTGTGCACCCCATCCAACTAAGGGCATCGGCTGCACAGATGTTCCTGATAAATGGGGCAGGAAAATTTTCCGCGACACCGTGCTTTCATGGTCCCCCATGATTCCTTGTTGGGTGAAGCCCCTCTAGATGTTGACATGTCAACTTTGCAGTCACATGAAAGAAATGCCTAATAGTGTTTTGCAGTCAAGTTGGTTTACGATAATTGGTTACAATAGTTGGTTACAATAATTTTGAATAATTGTTATCATAGCTATGGTCAAATACTGTACAAAGAACTGTAAATAAAAAGACAAAAAAATAATAATAAAAATAAAGCAAAACTAAAAGTAAAGCAAAAAACGACAGAGACATTCTGTACACAATAAAAGACAATGCGCTCGCGTGCGTTACGATGCCACGCCGAAATAGCGAGCCCCCAAGGGACCCAAAACGCCCACATAGACCTGTATTATTTTTCATCCCATATCTCAGCGAGCTGTGCGTGGCGTAACCGTATTACAGGCCTGGGATCCTGGTTATTGTCCTCCCCATTAATGCGCGGGTTGGAATACCTTGCAAGAGTGTTGTACAGCATATTCGCCGGAAATATCGGTTCTTGGGGCCTTCGGGTTCTTTACAGCCTTCCGTAAAAGCCTTGTGCTGCCATACCGATTGGGTAATCCGTATGTATGGTTTCCGTTTTGTTCTTTAGGCCGGGTTCGATCCCAGGCCAATGGCCTTTTTTTTCTTTGTTTTTTTTTTTTACACAGTTCAAGATAACGTTTTTTAGTATTTTTTGTTTTTTATAATACTCATCAAAAAAGTGGTGTGACATAGGTTCGTCTACCTGATCCAGGATACTAAAGATACAGGCCTGATATGCATTATATACAGCTAGCAAAATGAGCTTGCTAGCTTAACTGATTATTTGTATTCGATATTTTCCTAGTAAGAGAACAAAAATAAAAAGCATAGAGTCGAAAAAGTAAACAAGTTATGTGATCTTTAATGTTCTATTTGGAGGGGTACATTTTGTACAAAGAAGCATACATAGAATATGCTTCAAAGTGCAGTGTGATGAAGAGCTTTGCAATAGCTCTCCGGCCAGGACACAATGAATTTCAGTCAAATTCTAATGTTGACCTATGAGACTTTGGTACATGTGGAAGACTTGCATTCAAA
Organism: Nematostella vectensis; assembly: GCF_932526225.1. Taxonomy (NCBI): domain Eukaryota; kingdom Metazoa; phylum Cnidaria; class Anthozoa; order Actiniaria; family Edwardsiidae; genus Nematostella; species Nematostella vectensis. The sequence goes on along the minus strand of NC_064038.1, from coordinate 241,695 downwards.
GGAAATGCAAACAAACTGTCAATAAACATTCAGTAAAATATCGAATATTATTTTAACAAAGCATTGACAACTATTAAAGTTCAACTGTGTGTAGACAATTGAAAGCCTACAATAAACACTGACTCCAGACATGCGCAATACCATGACGCTGACCCTTTATTGAGTGGAGAGGGGGGGATACCAGTTTATTTAAAGTCTATTTGTGAGACCAACAAACTGGTTGAAAGAACAAGTGTGTTAATAGTAAAACAATTATTTGATTACAAAACTACTGTAGATTCCTTTGCACCAAGATAATAACACACATTATTTTGTTTGTTATTTAGGAGGAACGATACGAGCTCTACGAGACAAATAAGAAGTATTTATTACTCATCCAAATTATACACGTAAATAATAATATTCAAAAGAACTACTGTAACTAAGTAAGTAACACTCACATGTTTTTAAAATTTGAAATAAGTATACAGTTTCATTCAGATACATATTGGGTCACTGTGCCATCTTCAGGGCGATACCCAAAGCAACTGTGCACCCCATCCAACTAAGGGCATCGGCTGCACAGATGTTCCTGAGAAATGGGGCAGGAAAATTTTCCGCGACACCGTGCTTTCATGGTCCCCCATGATTCCTTGTTGGGTGAAGCCCCTCTAGATGTTGACATGTCAACTTTGTAGTCACATGAAAGAAATGCCTAATAGTGTTTTGCATTCAAGTTGGTTTACGATAATTGGTTACAATAGTTGGTTACAACAATTTTGAATAATTGTTATCATAGCTATGGTCAAATACTGTACAAAGAACTGTAAATAAAAAGACAAAAAAATAATAATAAAAATAAAGCAAAACTAAAAGTAAAGCAAAAAACCACAGAGACATTCTGTACACAATAAAAGACAATGCGCTCGCGTGCGTTACGATGCCACGCCGAAATAGCGAGCCCCCAAGGGACCCAAAACGCCCACATAGACCTGTATTTTTTTTCATCCCATATCTCAGCGAGCTGTGCGTGGCGTAACCGTATTACAGGCCTGGGATCCTGGTTATTGTCCTCCCCATTAATGCGCGGGTTGGAATACCTTGCAAGAGTGTTGTACAGCATATTCGCCGGAAATATCGGTGCTTGGGGCCTTCGGGTTCTTTACAGCCTTCCGTAAAAGCCTTGTGCTGCCATACCGATTGGGTAATCCGTATGTATGGTTTCCGTTTTGTTCTTTAGGCCGGGTTCGATCCCAGGCCAATGGCCTTTTATTTTCTATGTTTTTTTTTTTTTTTTTTACACAGTTCAAGATAACGTTTTTTAGTATTTTTTTTTATAATACTCATCAAAAAAGTGGTGTGACATAGGTTCGTCTACCAGATCCAGGATACTAAAGATACAGGCCTGATATGCATTATATACAGCTAGCAAAATGAGCTTGCTAGCTTAACTGATTATTTGTATTCGATATTTTCCTAGTAAGAGAACAAAAATAAAAAGCATAGAGTCGAAAAAGTAAACAAGTTATGTGATCTTTAATGTTCTATTTGGAGGGGTACATTTTGTACAAAGAAGCATACATAGAATATGCTTCAAAGTGCAGTGTGATGAAGAGCTTTGCAATAGCCCTCCGGCCAGGACACAATGAATTTCAGTCAAATTCTAATGTTGACCTATGAGCCTTTGGTACATGTGGAAGACTTGCATTCAAAGGAAATGCAAACAAACTGTCAATAAACATTCAGTAAAATATCGAATATTATTTTAACAAAGCATTGACAACTATTAAAGTTCAACTGTGTGTAGACAATTGAAAGCCTACAATAAACACTGACTCCAGACATGCGCAATGCCATGACGCTGACCCTTTATTGAGTGGAGAGGGGGGGATACCAGTTTATTAAAAGTCTATTTGTGAGACCAACAAACTGGTTGAAAGAACAAGTGTGTTAATAGTAAAACAATTATTTGATTACAAAACTACTGTAGATTCCTTTGCACCAAGATAATAACACACATTATTTTGTTTGTTATTTAGGAGAAACGATACGAGCTCTACGAGACAAATAAGAAGTATTTATTACTCATCTAAATTATACAGGTAAATAATAATATTCAAAAGAACTACTGTAACTAAGTAAGTAACACTCACATGTTTTTAAAATTTGAAATAAGTATACAGTTTCTTTCAGATACATCTTGTGGTCACTGTGCCATCTTCAGGGCGATACCCAAAGCAACTGTGCACCCCATCCAACTAAGGGCATCGGCTGCACAGATGTTCCTGATAAATGGGGCAGGAAAATTTTCCGCGACACCGTGCTTTCATGGTCCCCAATGATTCCTTGTTGGGTGAAGCCCCTCTAGATGTTGACATGTCAACTTTGCAGTCACATGAAAGAAATGCCTAATAGTGTTTTGCAGTCAAGTTGGTTTACGATAATTGGTTACAATAGTTGGTTACAATAATTTTGAATAATTGTTATCATAGCTAGGGTCAAATACTGTACAAAGAAATGTAAATAAAAAGACAAAAAAATAATAATAAAAATAAAGCAAAACTAAAAGTAAAGCAAAAAACGACAGATACATTCTGTACACAATAAAAGACAATGCGATCGCGTGCGTTACGATGCCACGCCGAAATTGCGAGCCCTCAAGGGACCCAAAACGCCCACATAGACCTGTATGTTTTTTCATCCCATATCTCAGCGAGCTGTGCGTGGCGTAACCGTATTACAGGCCTGGGATCCTGGTTATTGTCCTCCCCATTAATGCGCGGGTTGGAATACCTTGCAAGAGTGTTGTACAGCATATTCGCCGGAAATATCGGTGCTTGGGGCCTTCGGGTTCTTTACAGCCTTCCGTAAAAGCCTTGTGCTGCCATACCGATTGGGTAATCCGTATGTATGGTTTCCGTTTTGTTCTTTAGGCCGGGTTCGATCCCAGGCCAATGGCCTTTTATTTTCTATGTTTTTTTTTTTTTTTTTTTTACACAGTTCAAGATAACGTTTTTTAGTATTTTTTTTTTATAATACTCATCAAAAAAGTGGTGTGACATAGGTTCGTCTACCAGATCCAGGATACTAAAGATACAGGCCTGATATGCATTATATACAGCTAGCAAAATGAGCTTGCTAGCTTAACTGATTATTTGTATTCGATATTTTCCTAGTAAGAGAACAAAAATAAAAAGCATAGAGTCGAAAAAGTAAACAAGTTATGTGATCTTTAATGTTCTATTTGGAGGGGTACATTTTGTACAAAGAAGCATACATAGAATATGCTTCAAAGTGCAGTGTGATGAAGAGCTTTGCAATAGCCCTCCGGCCAGGACACAATGAATTTCAGTCAAATTCTAATGTTGACCTATGAGCCTTTTGTACATGTGGAAGACTTGCATTCAAAGGAAATGCAAACAAACTGTCAATAAACATTCAGTAAAATATCGAATATTATTTTAACAAAGCATTGACAACTATTAAAGTTCAACTGTGTGTAGACAATTGAAAGCCTACAATAAACACTGACTCCAGACATGCGCAATGCCATGACGCTGACCCTTTATTGAGTGGAGAGGGGGGGATACCAGTTTATTAAAAGTCTATTTGTGAGACCAACAAACTGGTTGAAAGAACAAGTGTGTTAATAGTAAAACAATTATTTGATTACAAAACTACTGTAGATTCCTTTGCACCAAGATAATAACACACATTATTTTGTTTGTTATTTAGGAGAAACGATACGAGCTCTACGAGACAAATAAGAAGTATTTATTACTCATCTAAATTATACACGTAAATAATAATATTCAAAAGAACTACTGTAACTAAGTAAGTAACACTCACATGTTTTTAAAATTTGAAATAAGTATACAGTTTCTTTCAGATACATCTTGTGGTCACTGTGCCATCTTCAGGGCGATACCCAAAGCAACTGTGCACCCCATCCAACTAAGGGCATCGGCTGCACAGATGTTCCTGATAAATGGGGCAGGAAAATTTTCCGCGACACCGTGCTTTCATGGTCCCCCATGATTCCTTGTTGGGTGAAGCCCCTCTAGATGTTGACATGTCAACTTTGCAGTCACATGAAAGAAATGCCTAATAGTGTTTTGCAGTCAAGTTGGTTTACGATAATTGGTTACAATAGTTGGTTACAATAATTTTGAATAATTGTTATCATAGCTAGGGTCAAATACTGTACAAAGAAATGTAAATAAAAAGACAAAAAAATAATAATAAAAATAAAGCAAAACTAAAAGTAAAGCAAAAAACGACAGATACATTCTGTACACAATAAAAGACAATGCGATCGCGTGCGTTACGATGCCACGCCGAAATTGCGAGCCCTCAAGGGACCCAAAACGCCCACATAGACCTGTATGTTTTTTCATCCCATATCTCAGCGAGCTGTGCGTGGCGTAACCGTATTACAGGCCTGGGATCCTGGTTATTGTCCTCCCCATTAATGCGCGGGTTGGAATACCTTGCAAGAGTGTTGTACAGCATATTCGCCGGAAATATCGGTGCTTGGGGCCTTCGGGTTCTTTACAGCCTTCCGTAAAAGCCTTGTGCTGCCATACCGATTGGGTAATCCGTATGTATGGTTTCCGTTTTGTTCTTTAGGCCGGGTTCGATCCCAGGCCAATGGCCTTTTATTTTCTATGTTTTTTTTTTTTTTTTTTTTTACACAGTTCAAGATAACGTTTTTTAGTATTTTTTTTTATAATACTCATCAAAAAAGTGGTGTGACATAGGTTCGTCTACCAGATCCAGGATACTAAAGATACAGGCCTGATATGCATTATATACAGCTAGCAAAATGAGCTTGCTAGCTTAACTGATTATTTGTATTCGATATTTTCCTAGTAAGAGAACAAAAATAAAAAGCATAGAGTCGAAAAAGTAAACAAGTTATGTGATCTTTAATGTTCTATTTGGAGGGGTACATTTTGTACAAAGAAGCATACATAGAATATGCTTCAAAGTGCAGTGTGATGAAGAGCTTTGCAATAGCCCTCCGGCCAGGACACAATGAATTTCAGTCAAATTCTAATGTTGACCTATGAGCCTTTGGTACATGTGGAAGACTTGCATTCAAAGGAAATGCAAACAAACTGTCAATAAACATTCAGTAAAATATCGAATATTATTTTAACAAAGCATTGACAACTATTAAAGTTCAACTGTGTGTAGACAATTGAAAGCCTACAATAAACACTGACTCCAGACATGCGCAATGCCATGACGCTGACCCTTTATTGAGTGGAGAGGGGGGGATACCAGTTTATTAAAAGTCTATTTGTGAGACCAACAAACTGGTTGAAAGAACAAGTGTGTTAATAGTAAAACAATTATTTGATTACAAAACTACTGTAGATTCCTTTGCACCAAGATAATAACACACATTATTTTGTTTGTTATTTAGGAGAAACGATACGAGCTCTACGAGACAAATAAGAAGTATTTATTACTCATCTAAATTATACACGTAAATAATAATATTCAAAAGAACTACTGTAACTAAGTAAGTAACACTCACATGTTTTTAAAATTTGAAATAAGTATACAGTTTCTTTCAGATACATCTTGTGGTCACTGTGCCATCTTCAGGGCGATACCCAAAGCAACTGTGCACCCCATCCAACTAAGGGCATCGGCTGCACAGATGTTCCTGATAAATGGGGCAGGAAAATTTTCCGCGACACCGTGCTTTCATGGTCCCCCATGATTCCTTGTTGGGTGAAGCCCCTCTAGATGTTGACATGTCAACTTTGCAGTCACATGAATGAAATGCCTAATAGTGTTTTGCAGTCAAGTTGGTTTACGATAATTGGTTACAATAGTTGGTTACAATAATTTTGAATAATTGTTATCATAGCTAGGGTCAAATACTGTACAAAGAAATGTAAATAAAAAGACAAAAAAATAATAATAAAAATAAAGCAAAACTAAAAGTAAAGCAAAAAACGACAGATACATTCTGTACACAATAAAAGACAATGCGATCGCGTGCGTTACGATGCCACGCCGAAATTGCGAGCCCTCAAGGGACCCAAAACGCCCACATAGACCTGTATTTTTTTTCATCCCATATCTCAGCGAGCTGTGCGTGGCGTAACCGTATTACAGGCCTGGGATCCTGGTTATTGTCCTCCCCATTAATGCGCGGGTTGGAATACCTTGCAAGAGTGTTGTACAGCATATTCGCCGGAAATATCGGTGCTTGGGGCCTTCGGGTTCTTTACAGCCTTCCGTAAAAGCCTTGTGCTGCCATACCGATTGGGTAATCCGTATGTGTGGTTTCCGTTTTGTTCTTTAGGCCGGGTTCGATCCCAGGCCAATGGCCTTTTTTTTCTATGTTTTTTTTTTTTTTTTTTTTTTACACAGTTTAAGATAACGTTTTTTTAGAATTTTTTTTATAATACTCATAAAAAAGTGGGGTGACATAGGTTCGTCTACCTGATCCAGGATACTAAAGATACAGGCCTGATATGCATTATATACAGCTAGCAAAATGAGCTTGCTAGCTTAACTGATTATTTGTATTCGATATTTTCCTAGTAAGAGAACAAAAATAAAAAGCATAGAGTCGAGGAAGTAAACAAGTTATGTGATCTTTAATGTTCTATTAGGAGGGGTACATTTTGTACAAAGAAGCATACATAGAATATGCTTCAAAGTGCAGTGTGATGAAGAGCTTTGCAATAGCTCTCCGGCCAGGACACAATGAATTTCAGTCAAATTCTAATGTTGACCTATGAGCCTTTGGTACATGTGGAAGACTTGCATTCAAAGGAAATGCCCACAAACTGTCAATAAACATTCAGTAAAATATCGAATATTATTTTAACAAAGCATTGACAACTATTAAAGTTCAACTGTGTGTAGACAATTGAAAGCCTACAATAAACACTGACTCCAGACATGCGCAATGCCATGACGCTGACCCTTTATTGAGTGGAGAGGGGGGGATACCAGTTTATTAAAAGTCTATTTGTGAGACCAACAAACTGGTTGAAAGAACAAGTGTGTTAATAGTAAAACAATTATTTGATTACAAAACTACTGTAGATTCCTTTGCACCAAGATAATAACACACATTATTTTGTTTGTTATTTAGGAGGAACGATACGAGCTCTACGAGACAAATAAGAAGTATTTATTACTCATCTAAATTATACACCTAAATAATAATATTCAAAAGAACTACTGTAACTAAGTAAGTAACACTCACATGTTTTTAAAATTTGAAATAAGTATACAGTTTCATTTAGATACATCTTGTGGTCACTGTGCCATCTTCAGGGCGATACCCAAAGCAACTGTGCACCCCATCCAACTAAGGGCATCGGCTGCACAGATGTTCCTGATAAATGGGGCAGGAAAATTTTCCGCGACACCGTGCTTTCATGGTCCCCCATGATTCCTTGTTGGGTGAAGCCCCTCTAGATGTTGACATGTCAACTTTGCAGTCACATGAATGAAATGCCTAATAGTGTTTTGCAGTCAAGTTGGTTTACGATAATTGGTTACAATAGTTGGTTACAATAATTTTGAATAATTGTTATCATAGCTATGGTCAAATACTGTACAAAGAACTGTAACTAAAAAGACAAAAAAATAATAATAAAAATAAAGCAAAACTAAAAGTAAATCAAAAAACGACATAGACATTCTGTACACAATAAAAGACAATGCGCTCGCGTGCGTTACGATGCCACGCCGAAATAGCGAGCCCCCAAGGGACCCAAAACGCCCACAAAGACCTGTATTTTTTTCATCCCATATCTCAGCGAGCTGTGCGTGGCGTAACCGTATTACATGCCTGGGATCCTGGTTATTGTCCTCCCCATTAATGCGCGGGCGGAATACCTTGCAAGAGTGTTGTACAGCATATTCGCCGGAAATATCGGTGCTTGGGGCCTTCGGGTTCTTTACAGCCTTCCGTAAAAGCCTTGTGCTGCCATACCGATTGGGTAATCCGTATGTATGGTTTCCGTTTTGTTCTTTAGGCCGGGTTCGATCCCAGGCCAATGGCCTTTTTTTTCTATGTTTTTTTTTTTTTTACACAGTTCAAGATAACGTTTTTTAGTATTTTTTTTATAATACTCATCAAAAAGTGGTGTGACATAGGTTCGTCTACCTGATCCAGGATACTAAAGATACAGGCCTGATATGCATTATATACAGCTAGCAAAATGAGCTTGCTAGCTTAACTGATTATTTGTATTCGATATTTTCCTAGTAAGAGAACAAAAAATAAAAAGCATAGAGTCGAGGAAGTAAACAAGTTATGTGATCTTTAATGTTCTATTAGGAGGGGTACATTTTGTACAAAGAAGCATACATAGAATATGCTTCAAAGTGCAGTGTGATGAAGAGCTTTGCAATAGCTCTCCGGCCAGGACACAATGAATTTCAGTCAAATTCTAATGTTGACCTATGAGCCTTTGGTACATGTGGAAGACTTGCATTCAAAGGAAATGCCCACAAACTGTCAATAAACATTCATTAAAATATCGAATATTATTTTAACAAAGCATTGACAACTATTAAAGTTCAACTGTGTGTAGACAATTGAAAGCCTACAATAAACACTGACTCCAGACATGCGCAATGCCATGACGCTGACCCTTTATTGAGTAGAGAGGGGGGGATACCAGTTTATTAAAAGTCTATTTGTGAGACCAACAAACTGGTTGAACGAACAAGTGTGTTAATAGTAAAACAATTTTTAGATTACAAAACTACTGTAGATTCCTTTGCACCAAGATAATAGCACACATTATTTTGTTTGTTATTTAGGAGGAACGATACGAGCTCTACGAGACAAATAAGAAGTATTTATTACTCATCTAAATTATACACGTAAACAATAATATTCAAAAGAACTACTGTAACTAAGTAAGTAACACTCACATGTTTTTAAAATTTGAAATAAGTAAACAGTTTCATTCAGATACATCTTATGGTCACTGTGCCATCTTCAGGGCGATACCCAAAGCAACTGTGCACCCCATCCAACTAAGGGCATCGGCTGCACAGATGTTCCTGATAAATGGGGCAGGAAAATTTTCCGCGACACCGTGCTTTCATGGTCCCCCATGATTCCTTGTTGGGTGAAGCCCCTCTAGATGTTGACATGTCAACTTTGAAGTCACATGAAAGAAATGCCTAATAGTGTTTTGCAGTCAAGTTGGTTTACGATAATTGGTTACAATAGTTGGTTACAATAATTTTGAACAATTGTTATCATAGCTATGGTCAAATACTGTACAAAGAACTGTAAATAAAAAGACAAAAAAATAATAATAAAAATAAAGCAAAACTAAAAGTAAAGCAAAAAACGACAGAGACATTCTGTACACAATAAAAGACAATGCGCTCGCGTGCGTTACGATGCCACGCCGAAATAGCGAGCCCCCAAGGGACCCAAAACGCCCACAAAGACCTGTATTTTTTTTTCATCCCATATCTCAGCGAGCTGTGCGTGGCGTAACCGTATTACAGGCCTGGGATCCTGGTTATTGTCCTCCCCATTAATGCGCGGGTTGGAATACCTTGCAAGAGTGTTGTACAGCATATTCGCCGGAAATATCTGTGCTTGGGGCCTTCGGGTTCTTTACAGCCTTCCGTAAAAGCCTTGTGCTGCAATACCGATTGGGTAATCCGTATGTATGGTTTCCGTTTTGTTCTTTAGGCCGGGTTCGATCCCAGGCCAATGGCCTTTTTTTTTTCTATGTTTTTTTTTTCTATGTTTTTTTTTTTTTTTTACACAGTTCAAGATAACGTTTTTTAGTATTTTTTTATAATACTCATCAAAAAAGTGGTGTGACATAGGTTCGTCTACCTGATCCAGGATACTAAAGATACAGGCCTGATATGCATTATATACAGCTAGCAAAATGAGCTTGCTAGCTTAACTGATTATTTGTATTCGATATTTTCCTAGTAAGAGAACAAAAATAAAAAGCATAGAGTCGAGGAAGTAAACAAGTTATGTGATCTTTAATGTTCTATTAGGAGGGGTACATTTTGTACAAAGAAGCATACATAGAATATGCTTCAAAGTGCAGTGCGATGAAGAGTTTTGCAATAGCTCTCCGGCCAGGACACAATGAATTTCAGTCAAATTCTAATGTTGACCTATGAGCCTTTGGTACATGTGGAAGCCTTGCATTCAAAGGAAATTCCCACAAACTGTCAATAAACATTCAGTAAAATATCGAATATTATTTTAACAAAGCATTGACAACTATTAAAGTTCAACTGTGTGTAGACAATTGAAAGCCTACAATAAACACTGACTCCAGACATGCGCAATGCCATGACGCTGACCCTTTATTGAGTGGAGAGGGGGGATACCAGTTTATTAAAAGTCTATTTGTGAGACCAAGAAACTGGTTGAAAGAACAAGTGTGTTAATAGTAAAACAATTATTTGATTACAAAACTACTGTAGATTCCTTTGCACCAAGATAATAACACACATTATTTTGTTTGTTATTTAGGAGGAACGATACGAGCTCTACGAGACAAATAAGAAGTATTTATTACTCATCTAAATTATACACATAAATAATAATATTCAAAAGAACTACTGTAACTAAGTAAGTAACACTCACATGTTTTTAAAATTTGAAATAACTATACAGTTTCATTCAGATACATCTTATGGTCACTGTGCCATCTTCAGGGCGATACCCAAAGCAACTGTGCACCCCATCCAACTAAGGGCATCGGCTGCACAGATGTTCCTGATAAATGGGGCAGGAAAATTTTCCGCGACACCGTGCTTTCATGGTCCCCCATGATTCCTTGTTGGATGAAGCCCCTCTAGATGTTGACATGTCAACTTTGCAGTCACATGAAAGAAATGCCTAATAGTGTTTTGCAGTCAAGTTGGTTTACGATAATTGGTTACAATAGTTGGTTACAATAATTTTGAACAATTGTTATCATAGCTATGGTCAAATACTGTACAAAGAACTGTAAATAAAAAGACAAAAAAATAATAATAAAAATAAAGCAAAACTAAAAGTAAAGCAAAAAACGACAGAGACATTCTGTACACAATAAAAGACAATGCGCTCGCGTGCGTTACGATGCCACGCCGAAATAGCGAGCCCCCAAGGGACCCAAAACGCCCACAAAGACCTGTATTTTTTTTTCATCCCATATCTCAGCGAGCTGTGCGTGGCGTAACCGTATTACAGGCCTGGGATCCTGGTTATTGTCCTCCCCATTAATGCGCGGGTTGGAATACCTTGCAAGAGTGTTGTACAGCATATTCGCCGGAAATATCTGTGCTTGGGGCCTTTGGGTTCTTTACAGCCTTCCGTAAAAGCCTTGTGCTGCCATACCGATTGGGTAATCCGTAAGTATGGTTTCCGTTTTGTTCTTTAGGCCGGGTTCGATCCCAGGCCAATGGCCTTTTTTTTTTCTATGTTTTTTTTTTTTTTTTACACAGTTCAAGATAACGTTTTTTAGTATTTTTTTATAATACTCATCAAAAAAGTGGTGTGACATAGGTTCGTCTACCTGATCCAGGATACTAAAGATACAGGCCTGATATGCATTATATACAGCTAGCAAAATGAGCTTGCTAGCTTAACTGATTATTTGTATTCGATATTTTAATAGTAAGAGAACAAAAATAAAAAGCATAGAGTCGAGGAAGTAAACAAGTTATGTGATCTTTAATGTTCTATTAGGAGGGGTACATTTTGTACAAAGAAGCATACATAGAATAGGCTTCAAAGTGCAGTGCGATGAAGAGCTTTGCAATAGCTCTCCGGCCAGGACACAATGAATTTCAGTCAAATTCTAATGTTGACCTATGAGCCTTTGGTACATGTGGAAGCCTTGCATTCAAAGGAAATTCCCACAAACTGTCAATAAACATTCAGTAAAATATCGAATATTATTTTAACAAAGCATTGACAACTATTAAAGTTCAACTGTGTGTAGACAATTGAAAGCCTACAATAAACACTGACTCCAGACATGCGCAATGCCATGACGCTGACCCTTTATTGAGTGGAGAGGGGGGGATACCAGTTTATTAAAAGTCTATTTGTGACACCAACAAACTGGTTGAAAGAACAAGTGTGTTAATAGTAAAACAATTATTTGATTACAAAACTACTGTAGATTCCTTTGCACCAAGATAATAACACACATTATTTTGTTTGTTATTTAGGAGGAACGATACGAGCTCTACGAGACAAATAAGAAGTATTTATTACTCATCTAAATTATACACGTAAATAATAATATTCAAAAGAACTACTGTAACTAAGTAAGTAACACTCACATGTTTTTAAAATTTGAAATAAGTATACAGTTTCATTCAGATACATCTTGTGGTCACTGTGCCATCTTCAGGGCGATACCCAAAGCAACTGTGCACCCCATCCAACTAAGGGCATCGGCTGCACAGATGTTCCTGATAAATGGGGCAGGAAAATTTTCCGCGACAACGTGCTTTCATGGTCCCCCATGATTCCTTGTTGGGTGAAGCCCCTCTAGATGTTGACATGTCAACTTTGCAGTCACATGAAAGAAATGCCTAATAATGTTTTGCAGTCAAGTTGGTTTACGATAATTGGTTACAATAGTTGGTTACAATAATTTTGAATAATTGTTATCATAGCTATGGTCAAATACTGTACAAAGAACTGTAAATAAAAAGACAAAAAAATAATAATAAAAATAAAGCAAAACTAAAAGTAAAGCAAAAAACGACAGAGACATTCTGTACACAATAAAAGACAATGCGCTCGCGTGCGTTACGATGCCACGCCGAAATAGCGAGCCCCCAAGGGACCCAAAACGCCAACATAGACCTGTATTTTTTTTCATCCCATATCTCAGCGAGCTGTGCGTGGCGTAACCGTATTACAGGCCTGGGATCCTGGTTATTGTCCTCCCCATTAATGCGCGGGTTGGAATACCTTGCAAGAGTGTTGTACAGCATATTCGCCGGAAATATCGGTGCTTGGGGCCTTCGGGTTCTTTACAGCCTTCCGTAAAAGCCTTGTGCTGCCATACCGATTGGGTAATCCGTATGTATGGTTTCCGTTTTGTTCTTTAGACCGGGTTCGATCCCAGGCCAATGGCTTTTTTTTTCTCTGTTTTTTTTTTTTTTTTTTTTTTTACACAGTTCAAGATAACGTTTTTTAGTATTTTTTTTATAACACTCATCAAAAAAGTGATGTGACATAGGTTCGTCTACCTGATCCAGGATACTAAAGATACAGGCCTGATATGCATTATATACAGCTAGCAAAATGAGCTTGCTAGCTTAACTGATTATTTGTATTCGATATTTTCCTAGTAAGAGAACAAAAATAAAAAGCATAGAGTCGAGGAATTAAACAAGTTATGTGATCTTTAATGTTCTTTAATGTTTTTTTTTTTTTTACACAGTTCAAGATAACGTTTTTTAGTATTTTTTTTATAACACTCATCAAAAAAGTGATGTGACATAGGTTCGTCTACCTGATCCAGGATACTAAAGATACAGGCCTGATATGCATTATATACAGCTAGCAAAATGAGCTTGCTAGCTTAACTGATTATTTGTATTCGATATTTTCCTAGTAAGAGAACAAAAATAAAAAGCATAGAGTCGAGGAATTAAACAAGTTATGTGATCTTTAATGTTCTATTAGGAGGGGTACATTTTGTACAAAGAAGCATACATAGAATATGCTTCAAAGTGCAGTGTGATGAAGAGCTTTGCAATAGCTCTCCGGCCAGGACACAATGAATTTCAGTCAAATTCTAATGTTGACCTATGAGCCTTTGGTACATGTGGAAGACTTGCATTCAAAGGAAATGCCCACAAACTGTCAATAAACATTCAGTAAAATATCGAATATTATTTTAACAAAGCATTGACAACTATTAAAGTTCAACTGTGTGTAGACAATTGAAAGCCTACAATAAACACTGACTCCAGACATGCGCAATGCCATGACGCTGACCCTTTATTGAGTGGAGAGGGGGGATACCAGTTTATTAAAAGTCTATTTGTGAGACCAAGAAACTGGTTGAAAGAACAAGTGTGTTAATAGTAAAACAATTATTTGATTACAAAACTACTGTAGATTCCTTTGCACCAAGATAATAACACACATTATTTTGTTTGTTATTTAGGAGGAACGATACGAGCTCTACGAGACAAATAAGAAGTATTTATTACTCATCTAAATTATACACATAAATAATAATATTCAAAAGAACTACTGTAACTAAGTAAGTAACACTCACATGTTTTTAAAATTTAAAATAACTATACAGTTTCATTCAGATACATCTTATGGTCACTGTGCCATCTTCAGGGCGATACCCAAAGCAACTGTGCACCCCATCCAACTAAGGGCATAGGCTGCACAGATGTTCCTGATAAATGGGGCAGGAAAATTTTCCGCGACACCGTGCTTTCATGGTCCCCCATGATTCCTTGTTGGATGAAGCCCCTCTAGATGTTGACATGTCAACTTTGCAGTCACATGAAAGAAATGCCTAATAGTGTTTTGCAGTCAAGTTGGTTTACGATAATTGGTTACAATAGTTGGTTACAATAATTTTGAATAATTGTTATCATAGCTATGGTCAAATACTGTACAAAGAACTGTAAATAAAAAGACAAAAAAATAATAATAAAAATAAAGCAAAACTACAAGTAAAGCAAAAAACGACAGAGACATTCTGTACACAATAAAAGACAATGCGCTCGCGTGCGTTACGATGCCACGCCGAAATAGCGAGCCCCCAAGGGACCCAAAACGCCCACATAGACCTGTATTTTTTTTCATCCCATATCTCAGCGAGCTGTGCGTGGCGTAACCGTATTACATGCCTGGGATCCTGGTTATTGTCCTCCCCATTAATGCGCGGGCGGAATACCTTGCAAGAGTGTTGTACAGCATATTCGCCGGAAATATCGGTGCTTGGGGCCTTCGGGTTCTTTACAGCCTTCCGTAAAAGCCTTGTGCTGCCATACCGATTGGGTAATCCGTATGTATGGTTTCCGTTTTGTTCTTTAGGCCGGGTTCGATCCCAGGCCAATGGCCTTTTTTTTTTTCTATGTTTTTTTTTTCTATGTTTTTTTTTTTTACACAGTTCAAGATAACGTTTTTTAGTATTTTTTTATAATACTCATCAAAAAAGTGGTGTGACATAGGTTCGTATACCTGATCCAGGATACTAAAGATACAGGCCTGATATGCATTATATACAGCTAGCAAAATGAGCTTGCTAGCTTAACTGATTATTTGTATTCGATATTTTCCTAGTAAGAGAACAAAAATAAAAAGCATAGAGTCGAGGAAGTAAACAAGTTATGTGATCTTTAATGTTCTATTAGGAGGGGTACATTTTGTACAAAGAAGCATACATAGAATATGCTTCAAAGTGCAGTGTGATGAAGAGCTTTGCAATAGCTCTCCGGCCAGGACACAATGAATTTCAGTCAAATTCTAATGTTGACCTATGAGCCTTTGGTACATGTGGAAGCCTTGCATTCAAAGGAAATGCCCACAAACTGTCAATAAACATTCAGTAAAATATCGAATATTATTTTAACAAAGCATTGACAACTATTAAAGTTCAACTGTGTGTAGACAATTGAAAGCCTACAATAAACACTGACTCCAGACATGCGCAATGCCATGACGCTGACCCTTTATTGAGTGGAGAGGGGGGGATACCAGTTTATTTAAAGTCTATTTGTGAGACCAACAAACTGGTTGAAAGAACAAGTGTGTTAATAGTAAAACAATTATTTGATTACAAAACTACTGTAGATTCCTTTGCACCAAGATAATAACACACATTATTTTGTTTGTTATTTAGGAGGAACGATACGCGCTCTACGAGACAAATAAGAAGTATTTATTACTCATCTAAATTATACACGTAAATAATAATATTCAAAAGAACTACTGTAACTAAGTAAGTAACACTCACATGTTTTTAATATTTGAAATAAGTATACAGTTTCATTCAGATACATCTTGTGGTCACTGTGCCATCTTCAGGGCGATACCCAAAGCAACTGTGCACCCCATCCAACTAAGGGCATCGGCTGCACAGATGTTCCTGATAAATGGGGCAGGAAAATTTTCCGCGACACCGTGCTTTCATGGTCCCCCATGATTCCTTGTTGGGTGAAGCCCCTCTAGATGTTGACATGTCAACTTTGCAGTCAAATATAAGAAATGCCTAATAGTGTTTTGCAGTCAAGTTGGTTTACGATAATTGGTTACAATAGTTGGTTACAATAATTTTGAATAATTGTTATCATAGCTATGGTCAAATACTGTACAAAGAACTGTAAATAAAAAGACAAAAAAATAATAATAAAAATAAAGCAAAACTAAAAGTAAAGCAAAAAACGACAGAGACATTCTGTACACAATAAAAGACAATGCGCTCGCGTGCGTTACGATGCCACGCCGAAATAGCGAGCCCCCAAGGGACCCAAAACGCCCACATAGACCTGTATTATTTTTCATCCCATATCTCAGCGAGCTGTGCGTGGCGTAACCGTATTACAGGCCTGGGATCCTGGTTATTGTCCTCCCCATTAATGCGCGGGTTGGAATACCTTGCAAGAGTGTTGTACAGCATATTCGCCGGAAATATCGGTGCTTGGGGCCTTCGGGTTCTTTACAGCCTTCCGTAAAAGCCTTGTGCTGCCATACCGATTGGGTAATCCGTATGTATGGTTTCCGTTTTGTTCTTTATGCCGGGTTCGATCCCAGGCCAATGGCTTTTTTTTTTCTCTGTTTTTTTTTTTTTTTTTACACAGTTCAAGATAACGTTTTTTAGTATCTTTTTTATAACACTCATCAAAAAAGTGATGTGACATAGGTTCGTCTACCTGATCTAGGATACTAAAGATACAGGCCTGATAGGCATTATATACAGCTAGCAAAATGAGCTTGCTAGCTTAACTGATTATTTGTATTCGATATTTTCCTAGTAAGAGAACAAAAATAAAAAGCATAGAGTCCAGGAAGTAAACAAGTTATGTGATCTTTAATGTTCTATTAGGAGGGGTACATTTTGTACAAAGAAGCATACATAGAATATGCTTCAAAGTGCAGTGTGATGAAGAGCTTTGCAATAGCTCTCCGGCCAGGACACAATGAATTTCAGTCAAATTCTAATGTTGACCTATGAGCCTTTGGTACATGTGGAAGACTTGCATTCAAAGGAAATGCCCACAAACTGTCAATAAACATTCAGTAAAATATCGAATATTATTTGAACAAAGCACTGACAACTATTAAAGTTCAACTGTGTGTAGACAATTGAAAGCCTACAATAAACACTGACTCCAGACATGCGCAATGCCATGACGCTGACCCTTTATTGAGTGGAGAGGGGGGGATACCAGTTTATTAAAAGTATATTTGTGAGACCAACAAACTGGTTGAAAGAACAAGTGTGTTAATAGTAAAACAATTATTTGATTACAAAACTACTGTAGATTCCTTTGCACCAAGATAATAACACACATTATTTTGTTTGTTATTTAGGAGGAACGATACGAGCTCTACGAGACAAATAAGAAGTATTTATTACTCATCTAAATTATACACGTAAATAATAATATTCAAAAGAACTACTGTAACTAAGTAAGTAACACTCACATGTTTTTAAAATTTGAAATAAGTATACAGTTTCATTCAGATACATCTTGTGGTCACTGTGCCATCTTCAGGGCGATACCCAAAGCAACTGTGCACCCCATCCAACTAAGGCCATCGGCTGCACAGATGTTCCTGATAAATGGGGCAGGAAAATTTTCCGCGACACCGTGCTTTCATGGTCCCCCATGATTCCTTGTTGGGTGAAGCCCCTCTAGATGTTGGCATGTCAACTTTGCAGTCACATGAAAGAAATGCCTAATAGTGTTTTGCAGTCAAGTTGGTTTACGATAATTGGTTACAATAGTTGGTTACAATAATTTTGAATAATTGTTATCATAGCTATGGTCAAATACTGTACAAAGAACTGTAAATAAAAAGACAAAAAAATAATAATAAAAATAAAGCAAAACTAAAAGTAAAGCAAAAAACGACAGAGACATTCTGTACACAATAAAAGACAATGCGCTCGCGTGCGTTACGATGCCACGCCGAAATAGCGAGCCCCCAAGGGACCCAAAACGCCCACATAGACCTGTATTATTTTTCATCCCATATCTCAGCGAGCTGTGCGTGGCGTAACCGTATTACAGGCCTGGGATCCTGGTTATTGTCCTCCCCATTAATGCGCGGGTTGGAATACCTTGCAAGAGTGTTGTACAGCATATTCGCCGGAAATATCGGTGCTTGGGGCCTTCGGGTTCTTTACAGCCTTCTGTAAAAGCCTTGTGCTGCCATACCGATTGGGTAATCCGTATGTATGGTTTCCGTTTTGTTCTTTAGACCGGGTTCGATCCCAGGCCAATGGCTTTTTTTTTTCTCTGTTTTTTTTTTTTTTTTTTTACACAGTTCAAGATAACGTTTTTTAGTATTTTTTTTATAACACTCATCAAAAAAGTGATGTGACATAGGTTCGTCTACCTGATCCAGGATACTAAAGATACAGGCCTGATATGCATTATATACAGCTAGCAAAATGAGCTTGCTAGCTTAACTGATTATTTGTATTCGATATTTTCCTAGTAAGAGAACAAAAATAAAAAGCATAGAGTCGAGGAAGTAAACAAGTTATGTGATCTTTAATGTTCTATTAGGAGGGGTACATTTTGTACAAAGAAGCATACATAGAATATGCTTCAAAGTGCAGTGTGATGAAGAGCTTTGCAATAGCTCTCCGGCCAGGACACAATGAATTTCAGTCAAATTCTAATGTTGACCTATGAGCCTTTGGTACATGTGGAAGACTTGCATTCAAAGGAAATGCCCACAAACTGTCAATAAACATTCAGTAAAATATCGAATATTATTTGAACAAAGCATTGACAACTATTAAAGTTCAACTGTGTGTAGACAATTGAAAGCCTACAATAAACACTGACTCCAGACATGCGCAATGCCATGACGCTGACCCTTTATTGAGTGGAGAGGGGGGGATACCAGTTTATTAAAAGTATATTTGTGAGACCAACAAACTGGTTGAAAGAACAAGTGTGTTAATAGTAAAACAATTATTTGATTACAAAACTACTGTAGATTCCTTTGCACCAAGATAATAACACACATTATTTTGTTTGTTATTTAGGAGGAACGATACGAGCTCTACGAGACAAATAAGAAGTATTTATTACTCATCTAAATTATACACGTAAATAATAATATTCAAAAGAACTACTGTAACTAAGTAAGTAACACTCACATGTTTTTAAAATTTGAAATAAGTATACAGTTTCATTCAGATACATCTTGTGGTCACTGTGCCATCTTCAGGGCGATACCCAAAGCAACTGTGCACCCCATCCAACTAAGGGCATCGGCTGCACAGATGTTCCTGATAAATGGGGCAGGAAAATTTTCCGCGACACCGTGCTTTCATGGTCCCCCATGATTCCTTGTTGGGTGAAGCCCCTCTAGATGTTGACATGTCAACTTTGCAGTCACATGAAAGAAATGCCTAATAGTGTTTTGCAGTCAAGTTGGTTTACGATAATTGGTTACAATAGTTGGTTACAATAATTTTGAATAATTGTTATCATAGCTATGGTCAAATACTGTACAAAGAACTGTAAATAAAAAGACAAAAAAATAATAATAAAAATAAAGCAAAACTAAAAGTAAAGCAAAAAACGACAGAGACATTCTGTACACAATAAAAGACAATGCGCTCGCGTGCCTTACGATGCCACGCCGAAATAGCGAGCCCCCAAGGGACCCAAAACGCCCACATAGACCTGTATTATTTTTCATCCCATATCTCAGCGAGCTGTGCGTGGCGTAACCGTATTACAGGCCTGGGATCCTGGTTATTGTCCTCCCCATTAATGCGCGGGTTGGAATACCTTGCAAGAGTGTTGTACAGCATATTCGCCGGAAATATCGGTGCTTGGGGCCTTCGGGTTCTTTACAGCCTTCCGTAAAAGCCTTGTGCTGCCATACCGATTGGGTAATCCGTATGTATGGTTTCCGTTTTGTTCTTTAGACCGGGTTCGATCCCAGGCCAATGGCTTTTTTTTTTCTCTGTTTTTTTTTTTTTTTTACACAGTTCAAGATAACGTTTTTTAGTATTTTTTTTATAACACTCATCAAAAAAGTGATGTGACATAGGTTCGTCTACCTGATCCAGGATACTAAAGATACAGGCCTGATATGCATTATATACAGCTAGCAAAATGAGCTTGCTAGCTTAACTGATTATTTGTATTCGATATTTTCCTAGTAAGAGAACAAAAATAAAAAGCATAGAGTCCAGGAAGTAAACAAGTTATGTGATCTTTAATGTTCTATTAGGAGGGGTACATTTTGTACAAAGAAGCATACATAGAATATGCTTCAAAGTGCAGTGTGATGAAGAGCTTTGCAATAGCTCTCCGGCCAGGACACAATGAATTTCAGTCAAATTCTAATGTTGACCTATGAGCCTTTGGTACATGTGGAAGACTTGCATTCAAAGGAAATGCCCACAAACTGTCAATAAACATTCAGTAAAATATCGAATATTATTTGAACAAAGCATTGACAACTATTAAAGTTCAACTGTGTGTAGACAATTGAAAGCCTACAATAAACACTGACTCCAGACATGCGCAATGCCATGACGCTGACCCTTTATTGAGTGGAGAGGGGGGGGGATACCAGTTTATTAAAAGTATATTTGTGAGACCAACAAACTGGTTGAAAGAACAAGTGTGTTAATAGTAAAACAATTATTTGATTACAAAACTACTGTAGATTCCTTTGCACCAAGATAATAACACACATTATTTTGTTTGTTATTTAGGAGGAACGATACGAGCTCTACGAGACAAATAAGAAGTATTTATTACTCATCTAAATTATACACGTAAATAATAATATTCAAAAGAACTACTGTAACTAAGTAAGTAACACTCACATGTTTTTAAAATTTGAAATAAGTATACAGTTTCATTCAGATACATCTTGTGGTCACTGTGCCATCTTCAGGGCGATACCCAAAGCAACTGTGCACCCCATCCAACTAAGGGCATAGGCTGCACAGATGTTCCTGATAAATGGGGCAGGAAAATTTTCCGCGACACCGTGCTTTCATGGTCCCCCATGATTCCTTGTTGGGTGAAGCCCCTCTAGATGTTGACATGTCAACTTTGCAGTCACATGAAAGAAATGCCTAATAGTGTTTTGCAGTCAAGTTGGTTTACGATAATTGGTTACAATAGTTGGTTACAATAATTTTGAATAATTGTTATCATAGCTATGGTCAAATACTGTACAAAGAACTGTAAATAAAAAGACAAAAAAATAATAATAAAAATAAAGCAAAACTAAAAGTAAAGCAAAAAACGACAGAGACATTCTGTACACAATAAAAGACAATGCGCTCGCGTGCGTTACGAAGCCACGCCGAAATAGCGAGCCCCCAACGGACCCAAAACGCCCACATAGACCTGTATTTTTTTTCATCCCATATCTCAGCGAGATGTGCGTGGCGTAACCGTATTACAGGCCTGGGATCATGGTTATTGTCCTCCCCATTAATGCGCGGGTTGGAATACCTTGCAAGAGTGTTGTACAGCATATTCGCCGGAAATATCGGTGCTTGGGGCCTTCGGGTTCTTTACAGCCTTCCGTAAAAGCCTTGTGCTGCCATACCGATTGGGTAATCCGTATGTATGGTTTCCGTTTTGTTCTTTAGACCGGGTTCGATCCCAGGCCAATGGCCTTTCTTTTTCTATGTTTTTTTTTTTTTTTTTTTTTACACAGTTCAAGATAACGTTTTTTAGTATTTTTTTTATAATACTCATCAAAAAAGTGGTGTGACATAGGTTCGTCTACCTGATCCAGGATACTAAAGATACAGGCCTCATATGCATTATATACAGCTAGCAAAATGAGCTTGCTAGCTTAACTGATTATTTGTATTCGATATTTTCCTAGTAAGAGAACAAAAATAAAAAGCATAGAGTCGAGGAAGTAAACAAGTTATGTGATCTTTAATGTTCTATTAGGAGGGGTACATTTTGTACAAAGAAGCATACATAGAATATGCTTCAAAGTGCAGTGTGATGAGGAGCTTTGCAATAGCTCTTCGGCCAGGACACAATGAATTTCAGTCAAATTCTAATGTTGACCTATGAGCCTTTGGTACATGTGGAAGACTTGCATTCAAAGGAAATGCCCACAAACTGTCAATAAACATTCAGTAAAATATCGAATATTATTTGAACAAAGCATTGACAACTATTAAAGTTCAACTGTGTGTAGACAATTGAAAGCCTACAATAAACACTGACTCCAGACATGCGCAATGCCATGACGCTGACCCTTTATTGAGTGGAGAGGGGGGGGGATACCAGTTTATTAAAAGTATATTTGTGAGACCAACAAACTGGTTGAAAGAACAAGTGTGTTAATAGTAAAACAATTATTTGATTACAAAACTACTGTAGATTCCTTTGCACCAAGATAATAACACACATTATTTTGTTTGTTATTTAGGAGGAACGATACGAGCTCTACGAGACAAATAAGAAGTATTTATTACTCATCTAAATTATACACATAAATAATAATATTCAAAAGAATTACTGTAACTAAGTAATCAACACTCACATGTTTTTAAAATTTGAAATAAGTATACAGTTTCATTCAGATACATCTTATGGTCACTGTGCCATCTTCAGGGCGATACCCAAAGCAACTGTGCACCCCATTCAACTAAGGGCATCGGCTGCACAGATGTTCCTGATAAATGGGGCAGGAAAACTTTCCGCGACACCGTGCTTTCATGGTCCCCAATGATTCCTTGTTGGGTGAAGCCCCTCTAGATGTTGACATGTCAACTTTGCAGTCACATGAAAGAAATGCCTAATAGTGTTTTGCAGTCAAGTTGGTTTACGATAATTGGTTACAATAGTTGGTTACAATAATTTTGAATAATTGTTATCATAGCTATGGTCAAATACTGTACAAAGAACTGTAAATAAAAAGACAAAAAAATAATAATAAAAATAAAGCAAAACTACAAGTAAAGCAAAAAACGACAGAGACATTCTGTACACAATAAAAGACAATGCGCTCGCGTGCGTTACGATGCCACGCCGAAATAGCGAGCCCCCAAGGGACCCAAAACGCCCACATAGACCTGTATTTTTTTTCATCCCATATCTCAGCGAGCTGTGCGTGGCGTAACCGTATTACAGGCCTGGGATCCTGGTTATTGTCCTCCCCATTAATGCGCGGGTTGGAATACCTTGCAAGAGTGTTGTACAGCATATTCGCCGGAAATATCGGTGCTTGTTGCCTTCGGGTTCTTTACAGCCTTCCGTAAAAGCCTTGTGCTGCCATACCGATTGGGTAATCCGTATGTATGGTTTCCGTTTTGTTCTTTAGGCCGGGTTCGATCCCAGGCCAATGGCCTTTCTTTTTCTATGTTTTTTTTTTTTTTTTTTTTTTTTTTTTTTTACACAGTTCAAGATAACGTTTTTTAGTATTTTTTTTATAATACTCATCAAAAAAGTGGTGTGACATAGGTTCGTCTACCTGATCCAGGATACTAAAGATACAGGCCTGATATGCATTATGTACAGCTAGCAAAATGAGCTTGCTAGCTTAACTGATTATTTGTATTCGATATTTTCCTAGTAAGAGAACAAAAATAAAAAGCATAGAGTCCAGGAAGTAAACAAGTTATGTGATCTTTAATGTTCTATTAGGAGGGGTACATTTTGTACAAAGAAGCATACATAGAATATGCTTCAAAGTGCAGTGTGATGAAGAGCTTTGCAATAGCTCTCCGGCCAGGACACAATGAATTTCAGTCAAATTCTAATGTTGACCTATGAGCCTTTGGTACATGTGGAAGACTTGCATTCAAAGGAAATGCCCACAAACTGTCAATAAACATTCAGTAAAATATCGAATATTATTTGAACAAAGCATTGACAACTATTAAAGTTCAACTGTGTGTAGACAATTGAAAGCCTACAATAAACACTGACTCCAGACATGCGCAATGCCATGACGCTGACCCTTTATTGAGTGGAGAGGGGGGGATACCAGTTTATTAAAAGTATATTTGTGAGACCAACAAACTGGTTGAAAGAACAAGTGTGTTAATAGTAAAACAATTATTTGATTACAAAACTACTGTAGATTCCTTTGCACCAAGATAATAACACACATTATTTTGTTTGTTATTTAGGAGGAACGATACGAGCTCTACTTGACAAATAAGAAGTATTTATTACTCATCTAAATTATACACGTAAATAATAATATTCAAAAGAACTACTGTAACTAAGTAAGTAACACTCACATGTTTTTAAAATTTGAAATAAGTATACAGTTTCATTCAGATACATCTTGTGGTCACTGTGCCATCTTCAGGGCGATACCCAAAGCAACTGTGCACCCCATCCAACTAAGGCCATCGGCTGCACAGATGTTCCTGATAAATGGGGCAGGAAAATTTTCCGCGACACCGTGCTTTCATGGTCCCCCATGATTTCTTGTTGGGTGAAGCCCCTCTAGATGTTGACATGTCAACTTTGCAGTCACATGAAAGAAATGCCTAATAGTGTTTTGCAGTCAAGTTGGTTTACGATAATTGGTTACAATAGTTGGTTACAATAATTTTGAATAATTGTTATCATAGCTATGGTCAAATACTGTACAAAGAACTGTAAATAAAAAGACAAAAAAATAATAATAAAAATAAAGCAAAACTAAAAGTAAAGCAAAAAACGACAGAGACATTCTGTACACAATAAAAGACAATGCGCTCGCGTGCGTTACGATGACACGCCGAAATAGCGAGCCCCCAAGGGACCCAAAACGCCCACATAGACCTGTATTTTTTTTCATCCCATATCTCAGCGAGCTGTGCGTGGCGTAACCGTATTACAGGCCTGGGATCCTGGTTATTGTCCTCCCCATTAATGCGCGGGTTGGAATACCTTGCAAGAGTGTTGTACAGCATATTCGCCGGAAATATCGGTGCTTGGGGCCTTCGGGTTCTTTACAGCCATCCGTAAAAGCCTTGTGCTGCCATACCGATTGGGTAATCCGTATGTATGGTTTCCGTTTTGTTCTTTATGCCGGGTTCGATCCCAGGCCAATGGCCTTTTTTTTCTATGTTTTTTTTTTTTTTTACACAGTTCAAGATAACGTTTTTTAGTATTTTTTTTATAATACTCATCAAAAAAGTGGTGTGACATAGGTTCGTCTACCTGATCCAGGATACTAAAGATACAGGCCTGATATGCATTATATACAGCTAGCAAAATGAGCTTGCTAGCTTAACTGATTATTTGTATTCGATATTTTCCTAGTAAGAGAACAAAAAATAAAAAGCATAGAGTCGAGGAAGTAAACAAGTTATGTGATCTTTAATGTTCTATTAGGAGGGGTACATTTTGTACAAAGAAGCATACATAGAATATGCTTCAAAGTGCAGTGTGATGAAGAGCTTTGCAATAGCTCTCCGGCCAGGACACAATGAATTTCAGTCAAATTCTAATGTTGACCTATGAGCCTTTGGTACATGTGGAAGACTTGCATTCAAAGGAAATGCCCACAAACTGTCAATAAACATTCATTAAAATATCGAATATTATTTTAACAAAGCATTGACAACTATTAAAGTTCAACTGTGTGTAGACAATTGAAAGCCTACAATAAACACTGACTCCAGACATGCGCAATGCCATGACGCTGACCCTTTATTGAGTGGAGAGGGGGGGATACCAGTTTATTAAAAGTCTATTTGTGAGACCAACAAACTGGTTGAAAGAACAAGTGTGTTAATAGTAAAACAATTATTTGATTACAAAACTACTGTAGATTCCTTTGCACCAAGATAAGAACACACATTTTTTTGTTTGTTATTTAGGAGGAACGATACGAGCTCTACTTGACAAATAAGAAGTATTTATTACTCATCTAAATTATACACGTAAATAATAATATTCAAAAGAACTACTGTAACTAAGTAAGTAACACTCGCATGTTTTTAAAATTTGAAATAAGTATACAGTTTCATTCAGATACATCTTGTGGTCACTGTGCCATCTTCAGGGCGATACCCAAAGCAACTGTGCACCCCATCCAACTAAGGGCATCGGCTGCACAGATGTTCCTGATAAATGGGGCAGGAAAATTTTCCGCGACACCGTGCTTTCATGGTCCCCCATGATTCCTTGTTGGGTGAAGCCCCTCTAGATGTTGACATGTCAACTTTGCAGTCACATGAAAGAAATGCCTAATAGTGTTTTGCAGTCAAGTTGGTTTACGATAATTGGTTACAATAGTTGGTTACAATAATTTTGAATAATTGTTATCATAGCTATGGTCAAATACTGTACAAAGAACTGTAAATAAAAAGACAAAAAAATAATAATAAAAATAAAGCAAAACTAAAAGTAAAGCAAAAAACGACAGAGACATTCTGTACACAATAAAAGACAATGCGCTCGCGTGCATTACGATGACACGCCGAAATAGCGAGCCCCCAAGGGACCCAAAACGCCCACATAGACCTGTATTTTTTTTCATCCCATATCTCAGCGAGCTGTGCGTGGCGTAACCGTATTACAGGCCTGGGATCCTGGTTATTGTCCTCCCCATTAATGCGCGGGTTGGAATACCTTGCAAGAGTGTTGTACAGCATATTCGCCGGAAATATCGGTGCTTGGGGCCTTCGGGTTCTTTACAGCCTTCCGTAAAAGCCTTGTGCTGCCATACCGATTTGGTAATCCGTATGTATGGTTTCCGTTTTGTTCTTTATGCCGGGTTCGATCCCAGGCCAATGGCCTTTCTTTTTCTATGTTTTTTTTTTTTTTTTTTTTTTTTTTTTTTTACACAGTTCAAGATAACGTTTCTTAGTATTTTTTTTTATAATACTCATCAAAAAAGTGGTGTGACATAGGTTCGTCTACCTGATCCAGGATACTAAAGATACAGGCCTGATATGCATTATATACAGCTAGCAAAATGAGCTTGCTAGCTTAACTGATTATTTGTATTCGATATTTTCCTAGTAAGAGAACAAAAATAAAAAGCATAGAGTCGAGGAAGTAAACAAGTTATGTGATCTTTAATGTTCTATTAGGAGGGGTACATTTTGTACAAAGAAGCATACATAGAATATGCTTCAAAGTGCAGTGTGATGAAGAGCTTTGCAATAGCTCTCCGGCCAGGACACAATGAATTTCAGTCAAATTCTAATGTTGACCTATGAGCCTTTGGTACATGTGGAAGACTTGCATTCAAAGGAAATGCCCACAAACTGTCAATAAACATTCAGTAAAATATCGAATATTATTTTAACAAAGCATTGACAACTATTAAAGTTCAACTGTGTGTAGACAATTGAAAGCCTACAATAAACACTGACTCCAGACATGCGCAATGCCATGACGCTGACCCTTTATTGAGTGGATAGGGGGGGATACCAGTTTATTAAAAGTCTATTTGTGAGACCAACAAACTGGTTGAAAGAACAAGTGTGTTTATAGTAAAACAATTATTTGATTACAAAACTACTGTAGATTCCTTTGCACCAAGATAATAACACACATTATTTTGTTTGTTATTTAGGAGGAACGATACGAGCTCTACGAGACAAATAAGAAGTATTTATTACTCATCTAAATTATACACATAAATAATAATACTCAAAAGAACTACTGTAACTAAGTAAGTAACACTCACATGTTTTTAAAATTTGAAATAAGTATACAGTTTCATTCAGATACATCTTGTGGTCACTGTGCCATCTTCAGGGCGATACCCAAAGCAACTGTGCACCCCATCCAACTAAGGGCATCGGCTGCACAGATGTTCCTGATAAATGGGGCAGGAAAATTTTCCGCGACACCGTGCTTTCATGGTCCCCCATGATTCCTTGTTGGGTGAAGCCCCTCTAGATGTTGACATGTCAACTTTGCAGTCACATGAAAGAAATGCCTAATAGTGTTTTGCAGTCAAGTTGGTTTACGATAATTGGTTACAATAGTTGGTTACAATAATTTTGAATAATTGTTATCATAGCTATGGTCAAATACTGTACAAAGAACTGTAACTAAAAAGACAAAAAAATAATAATAAAAATAAAGCAAAACTAAAAGTAAAGCAAAAAACGACATAGACATTCTGTACACAATAAAAGACAATGCGCTCGCGTGCGTTACGATGCCACGCCGAAATAGCGAGCCCCCAAGGGACCCAAAACGCCCACAAAGACCTGTATTTTTTTCATCCCATATCTCAGCGAGCTGTGCGTGGCGTAACCGTATTACATGCCTGGGATCCTGGTTATTGTCCTCCCCATTAATGCGCGGGCGGAATACCTTGCAAGAGTGTTGTACAGCATATTAGCCGGAAATATCGGTGCTTGGGGCCTTCGGGTTCTTTACAGCCTTCCGTAAAAGCCTTGTGCTGCCATACCGATTGGGTAATCCGTATGTATGGTTTCCGTTTTGTTCTTTAGACCGGGTTCGATCCCAGGCCAATGGCTTTTTTTTTCTCTGTTTTTTTTTTTTTTTACACAGTTCAAGATAACGTTTTTTAGTATTTTTTTTATAACACTCATCAAAAAAGTGATGTGACATAGGTTCGTCTACCTGATCCAGGATACTAAAGATACAGGCCTGATATGCATTATATACAGCTAGCAAAATGAGCTTGCTAGCTTAACTGATTATTTGTATTCGATATTTTCCTAGTAAGAGAACAAAAATAAAAAGCATAGAGTCGAGGAATTAAACAAGTTATGTGATCTTTAATGTTCTATTAGGAGGGGTACATTTTGTACAAAGAAGCATACATAGAATATGCTTCAAAGTGCAGTGTGATGAAGAGCTTTGCAATAGCTCTCCGGCCAGGACACAATGAATTTCAGTCAAATTCTAATGTTGACCTATGAGCCTTTGGTACATGTGGAAGACTTGCATTCAAAGGAAATGCCCACAAACTGTCAATAAACATTCAGTAAAATATCGAATATTATTTTAACAAAGCATTGACAACTATTAAAGTTCAACTGTGTGTAGACAATTGAAAGCCTACAATAAACACTGACTCCAGACATGCGCAATGCCATGACGCTGACCCTTTATTGAGTGGAGAGGGGGGATACCAGTTTATTAAAAGTCTATTTGTGAGACCAAGAAACTGGTTGAAAGAACAAGTGTGTTAATAGTAAAACAATTATTTGATTACAAAACTACTGTAGATTCCTTTGCACCAAGATAATAACACACATTATTTTGTTTGTTATTTAGGAGGAACGATACGAGCTCTACGAGACAAATAAGAAGTATTTATTACTCATCTAAATTATACACATAAATAATAATATTCAAAAGAACTACTGTAACTGAGTAAGTAACACTCACATGTTTTTAAAATTTGAAATAACTATACAGTTTCATTCAGATACATCTTATGGTCACTGTGCCATCTTCAGGGCGATACCCAAAGCAACTGTGCACCCCATCCAACTAAGGGCATCGGCTGCACAGATGTTCCTGATAAATGGGGCAGGAAAATTTTCCGCGACACCGTGCTTTCATGGTCCCCCATGATTCCTTGTTGGATGAAGCCCCTCTAGATGTTGACATGTCAACTTTGCAGTCACATGAAAGAAATGCCTAATAGTGTTTTGCAGTCAAGTTGGTTTACGATAATTGGTTACAATAGTTGGTTACAATAATTTTGAATAATTGTTATCATAGCTATGGTCAAATACTGTACAAAGAACTGTAAATAAAAAGACAAAAAAATAATAATAAAAATAAAGCAAAACTACAAGTAAAGCAAAAAACGACAGAGACATTCTGTACACAATAAAAGACAATGCGCTCGCGTGCGTTACGATGCCACGCCGAAATAGCGAGCCCCCAAGGGACCCAAAACGCCCACATAGACCTGTATTTTTTTTCATCCCATATCTCAGCGAGCTGTGCGTGGCGTAACCGTATTACATGCCTGGGATCCTGGTTATTGTCCTCCCCATCAATGCGCGAGCGGAATACCTTGCAAGAGTGTTGTACAGCATATTCGCCGGAAATATCGGTGCTTGGGGCCTTCGGGTTCTTTACAGCCTTCCGTAAAAGCCTTGTGCTGCCATACCGATTGGGTAATCCGTATGTATGGTTTCCGTTTTGTTCTTTAGGCCGGGTTCGATCCCAGGCCAATGGCCTTTTTTTTTCTCTGTTTTTTTTTTTTACACAGTTCAAGATAACGTTTTTTAGTATTTTTTTTATAACACTCATCAAAAAAGTGATGTGACATAGGTTCGTCTACCTGATCCAGGATACTAAAGATACAGGCCTGATATGCATTATATACAGCTAGCAAAATGAGCTTGCTAGCTTAACTGATTATTTGTATTCGATATTTTCCTAGTAAGAGAACAAAAATAAAAAGCATAGAGTCGAGGAAGTAAACAAGTTATGTGATCTTTAATGTTCTATTAGGAGGGGTACATTTTGTACAAAGAAGCATACATAGAATATGCTTCAAAGTGCAGTGTGATGAAGAGCTTTGCAATAGCTCTCCGGCCAGGACACAATGAATTTCAGTCAAATTCTAATGTTGACCTATGAGCCTTTGGTACATGTGGAAGACTTGCATTCAAAGGAAATGCCCACAAACTGTCAATAAACATTCAGTAAAATATCGAATATTATTTTAACAAAGCATTGACAACTATTAAAGTTCAACTGTGTGTAGACAATTGAAAGCCTACAATAAACACTGACTCCAGACATGCGCAATGCCATGACGCTGACCCTTTATTGAGTGGATAGGGGGGGATACCAGTTTATTAAAAGTCTATTTGTGAGACCAACAAACTGGTTGAAAGAACAAGTGTGTTTATAGTAAAACAATTATTTGATTACAAAACTACTGTAGATTCCTTTGCACCAAGATAATAACACACATTATTTTGTTTGTTATTTAGGAGGAACGATACGAGCTCTACGAGACAAATAAGAAGTATTTATTACTCATCTAAATTATACACATAAATAATAATACTCAAAAGAACTACTGTAACTAAGTAAGTAACACTCACATGTTTTTAAAATTTGAAATAAGTATACAGTTTCATTCAGATACATCTTGTGGTCACTGTGCCATCTTCAGGGCGATACCCAAAGCAACTGTGCACCCCATCCAACTAAGGGCATCGGCTGCACAGATATTCCTGATAAATGGGGCAGGAAAATTTTCCGCGACACCGTGCTTTCATGGTCCCCCATGATTCCTTGTTGGGTGAAGCCCCTCTAGATGTTGACATGTCAACTTTGCAGTCACATGAAAGAAATGCCTAATAGTGTTTTGCAGTCAAGTTGGTTTACGATAATTGGTTACAATAGTTGGTTACAATAATTTTGAACAATTGTTATCATAGCTATGGTCAAATACTGTACAAAGAACTGTAAATAAAAAGACAAAAAAATAATAATAAAAATAAAGCAAAACTAAAAGTAAAGCAAAAAACGACAGAGACATTCTGTACACAATAAAAGACAATGCGCTCGCGTGCGTTACGATGCCACGCCGAAATAGCGAGCCCCCAAGGGACCCAAAACGCCCACAAAGACCTGTATTTTTTTTTCATCCCATATCTCAGCGAGCTGTGCGTGGCGTAACCGTATTACAGGCCTGGGATCCTGGTTATTGTCCTCCCCATTAATGCGCGGGTTGGAATACCTTGCAAGAGTGTTGTACAGCAAATTCGCCGGAAATATCGGTGCTTGGGGCCTTCGGGTTCTTTACAGCCTTCCGTAAAAGCCTTGTGCTGCCATACCGATTTGGTAATCCGTATGTATGGTTTCCGTTTTGTTCTTTATGCCGGGTTCGATTCCTGGCCAAAGGCCTTTCTTTTTCTATGTTTTTTTTTTTTTTTTTTTTTTTTTTTTTTTACACAGTTCAAGATAACGTTTTTTAGTATTTTTTTTATAATACTCATCAAAAAAGTGGTGTGACATAGGTTCGTCTACCTGATCCAGGATACTAAAGATACAGGCCTGATATGCATTATATACAGCTAGCAAAATGAGCTTGCTAGCTTAACTGATTATTTGTATTCGATATTTTAATAGTAAGAGAACAAAAATAAAAAGCATAGAGTCGAGGAAGTAAACAAGTTATGTGATCTTTAATGTTCTATTAGGAGGGGTACATTTTGTACAAAGAAGCATACATAGAATATGCTTCAAAGTGCAGTGCGATGAAGAGCTTTGCAATAGCTCTCCGGCCAGAACACAATGAATTTCAGTCAAATTCTAATGTTGACCTATGAGCCTTTGGTACATGTGGAAGCCTTGCATTCAAAGGAAATTCCCACAAACTGTCAATAAACATTCAGTAAAATATCGAATATTATTTTAACAAAGCATTGACAACTATTAAAGTTCAACTGTGTGTAGACAATTGAAAGCCTACAATAAACACTGACTCCAGACATGCGCAATGCCATGACGCTGACCCTTTATTGAGTGGAGAGGGGGGGATACCAGTTTATTAAAAGTCTATTTGTGAGACCAACAAACTGGTTGAAAGAACAAGTGTGTTAATAGTAAAACAATTATTTGATTACAAAACTACTGTAGATTCCTTTGCACCAAGATAATAACACACATTATTTTGTTTGTTATTTAGGAGGAACGATACGAGCTCTACGAGACAAATAAGAAGTATTTATTACTCATCTAAATTATACACATAAATAATAATATTCAAAAGAACTACTGTAACTAAGTAAGTAACACTCACATGTTTTTAAAATTTGAAATAAGTATACAGTTTCATTCAGATACATCTTGTGGTCACTGTGCCATCTTCAGGGCGATACCCAAAGCAACTGTGCACCCCATCCAACTAAGGGCATCGGCTGCACAGATGTTCCTGATAAATGGGGCAGGAAAATTTTCCGCGACAACGTGCTTTCATGGTCCCCCATGATTCCTTGTTGGGTGAAGCCCCTATAGATGTTGACATGTCAACTTTGCAGTCACATGAAAGAAATGCCTAATAATGTTTTGCAGTCAAGTTGGTTTACGATAATTGGTTACAATAGTTGGTTACAATAATTTTGAATAATTGTTATCATAGCTATGGTCAAATACTGTACAAAGAACTGTAAATAAAAAGACAAAAAAATAATAATAAAAATAAAGCAAAACTAAAAGTAAAGCAAAAAACGACAGAGACATTCTGTACACAATAAAAGACAATGCGCTCGCGTGCGTTACGATGCCACGCCGAAATAGCGAGCCCCCAAGGGACCCAAAACGCCAACATAGACCTGTATTTTTTTTCATCCCATATCTCAGCGAGCTGTGCGTGGCGTAACCGTATTACAGGCCTGGGATCCTGGTTATTGTCCTCCCCATTAATGCGCGGGTTGGAATACCTTGCAAGAGTGTTGTACAGCATATTCGCCGGAAATATCGGTGCTTGGGGCCTTCGGGTTCTTTACAGCCTTCCGTAAAAGCCTTGTGCTGCCATACCGATTGGGTAATCCGTATGTATGGTTTCCGTTTTGTTCTTTAGACCGGGTTCGATCCCAGGCCAATGGCTTTTTTTTTCTCTGTTTTTTTTTTTTTTTTACACAGTTCAAGATAACGTTTTTTAGTATTTTTTTTATAACACTCATCAAAAAAGTGATGTGACATAGGTTCGTCTACCTGATCCAGGATACTAAAGATACAGGCCTGATATGCATTATATACAGCTAGCAAAATGAGCTTGCTAGCTTAACTGATTATTTGTATTCGATATTTTCCTAGTAAGAGAACAAAAATAAAAAGCATAGAGTCGAGGAATTAAACAAGTTATGTGATCTTTAATGTTCTATTAGGAGGGGTACATTTTGTACAAAGAAGCATACATAGAATATGCTTCAAAGTGCAGTGTGATGAAGAGCTTTGCAATAGCTCTCCGGCCAGGACACAATGAATTTCAGTCAAATTCTAATGTTGACCTATGAGCCTTTGGTACATGTGGAAGACTTGCATTCAAAGGAAATGCCCACAAACTGTCAATAAACATTCAGTAAAATATCGAATATTATTTTAACAAAGCATTGACAACTATTAAAGTTCAACTGTGTGTAGACAATTGAAAGCCTACAATAAACACTGACTCCAGACATGCGCAATGCCATGACGCTGACCCTTTATTGAGTGGAGAGGGGGGATACCAGTTTATTAAAAGTCTATTTGTGAGACCAAGAAACTGGTTGAAAGAACAAGTGTGTTAATAGTAAAACAATTATTTGATTACAAAACTACTGTAGATTCCTTTGCACCAAGATAATAACACACATTATTTTGTTTGTTATTTAGGAGGAACGATACGAGCTCTACGAGACAAATAAGAAGTATTTATTACTCATCTAAATTATACACATAAATAATAATATTCAAAAGAACTACTGTAACTAAGTAAGTAACACTCACATGTTTTTAAAATTTGAAATAACTATACAGTTTCATTCAGATACATCTTATGGTCACTGTGCCATCTTCAGGGCGATACCCAAAGCAACTGTGCACCCCATCCAACTAAGGGCATCGGCTGCACAGATGTTCCTGATAAATGGGGCAGGAAAATTTTCCGCGACACCGTGCTTTCATGGTCCCCCATGATTCCTTGTTGGATGAAGCCCCTCTAGATGTTGACATGTCAACTTTGCAGTCACATGAAAGAAATGCCTAATAGTGTTTTGCAGTCAAGTTGGTTTACGATAATTGGTTACAATAGTTGGTTACAATAATTTTGAATAATTGTTATCATAGCTATGGTCAAATACTGTACAAAGAACTGTAAATAAAAAGACAAAAAAATAATAATAAAAATAAAGCAAAACTACAAGTAAAGCAAAAAACGACAGAGACATTCTGTACACAATAAAAGACAATGCGCTCGCGTGCGTTACGATGCCACGCCGAAATAGCGAGCCCCCAAGGGACCCAAAACGCCCACAAAGACCTGTATTTTTTTTCATCCCATATCTCAGCGAGCTGTGCGTGGCGTAACCGTATTACATGCCTGGGATTCTGGTTATTGTCCTCCCCATTAATGCGCGGGCGGAATACCTTGCAAGAGTGTTGTACAGCATATTCGCCGGAAATATCGGTGCTTGGGGCCTTCGGGTTCTTTACAGCCTTCCGTAAAAGCCTTGTGCTGCCATACCGATTGGGTAATCCGTATGTATGGTTTCCGTTTTGTTCTTTAGGCCGGGTTCGATCCCAGGCCAATGGCCTTTTTTTTTTTCTATGTTTTTTTTTCTATGTTTTTTTTTTTTTTACACAGTTCAATATAACGTTTTTTAGTATTTTTTTTTATAACACTCATCAAAAAAGTGATGTGACATAGGTTCGTCTACCTGATCCAGGATACTAAAGATACAGGCCTGATATGCATTATATACAGCTAGCAAAATGAGCTTGCTAGCTTAACTGATTATTTGTATTCGATATTTTCCTAGTAAGAGAACAAAAATAAAAAGCATAGAGTCCAGGAAGTAAACAAGTTATGTGATCTTTAATGTTCTATTAGGAGGGGTACATTTTGTACAAAGAAGCATACATAGAATATGCTTCAAAGTGCAGTGTGATGAAGAGCTTTGCAATAGCTCTCCGGCCAGGACACAATGAATTTCAGTCAAATTCTAATGTTGACCTATGAGCCTTTGGTACATGTGGAAGACTTGCATTCAAAGGAAATGCCCACAAACTGTCAATAAACATTCAGTAAAATATCGAATATTATTTGAACAAAGCATTGACAACTATTAAAGTTCAACTGTGTGTAGACAATTGAAAGCCTACAATAAACACTGACTCCAGACATGCGCAATGCCATGACGCTGACCCTTTATTGAGTGGAGAGGGGGGGATACCAGTTTATTAAAAGTATATTTGTGAGACCAACAAACTGGTTGAAAGAACAAGTGTGTTAATAGTAAAACAATTATTTGATTACAAAACTACTGTAGATTCCTTTGCACCAAGATAATAACACACATTATTTTGTTTGTTATTTAGGAGGAACGATACGAGCTCTACGAGACAAATAAGAAGTATTTATTACTCATCTAAATTATACACGTAAATAATAATATTCAAAAGAACTACTGTAACTAAGTAAGTAACACTCACATGTTTTTAAAATTTGAAATAAGTATACAGTTTCATTCAGATACATCTTGTGGTCACTGTGCCATCTTCAGGGCGATACCCAAAGCAACTGTGCACCCCATCCAACTAAGGGCATCGGCTGCACAGATGTTCCTGATAAATGGGGCAGGAAAATTTTCCGCGACACCGTGCTTTCATGGTCCCCCATGATTCCTTGTTGGGTGAAGCCCCTCTAGATGTTGACATGTCAACTTTGCAGTCACATGAAAGAAATGCCTAATAGTGTTTTGCAGTCAAGTTGGTTTACGATAATTGGTTACAATAGTTGGTTACAATAATTTTGAATAATTGTTATCATAGCTATGGTCAAATACTGTACAAAGAACTGTAAATAAAAAGACAAAAAAATAATAATAAAAATAAAGCAAAACTAAAAGTAAAGCAAAAAACGACAGAGACATTCTGTACACAATAAAAGACAATGCGCTCGCGTGCGTTACGAAGCCACGCCGAAATAGCGAGCCCCCAACGGACCCAAAACGCCCACATAGACCTGTATTTTTTTTCATCCCATATCTCAGCGAGCTGTGCGTGGCGTAACCGTATTACAGGCCTGGGATCATGGTTATTGTCCTCCCCATTAATGCGCGGGTTGGAATACCTTGCAAGAGTGTTGTACAGCATATTCGCCGGAAATATCGGTGCTTGGGGCCTTCGGGTTCTTTACAGCCTTCCGTAAAAGCCTTGTGCTGCCATACCGATTGGGTAATC
The DNA here is from genome assembly GCF_932526225.1 of Nematostella vectensis. Classification (NCBI taxonomy): domain Eukaryota; kingdom Metazoa; phylum Cnidaria; class Anthozoa; order Actiniaria; family Edwardsiidae; genus Nematostella; species Nematostella vectensis. Next base: position 204,642 of record NC_064038.1, on the reverse strand, counting down.
CGTATGTATGGTTTCCGTTTTGTTCTTTAGACCGGGTTCGATCCCAGGCCAATGGTCTTTCTTTTTCTATGTTTTTTTTTTTTTTTTTTTTTTTTTTACACAGTTCAAGATAACGTTTTTTAGTATTTTTTTTATAATACTCATCAAAAAAGTGGTGTGACATAGGTTCGTCTACCTGATCCAGGATACTAAAGATACAGGCCTCATATGCATTATATACAGCTAGCAAAATGAGCTTGCTAGCTTAACTGATTATTTGTATTCGATATTTTCCTAGTAAGAGAACAAAAATAAAAAGCATAGAGTCGAGGAAGTAAACAAGTTATGTGATCTTTAATGTTCTATTAGGAGGGGTACATTTTGTACAAAGAAGCATACATAGAATATGCTTCAAAGTGCAGTGTGATGAAGAGCTTTGCAATAGCTCTTCGGCCAGGACCCAATGAATTTCAGTCAAATTCTAATGTTGACCTATGAGCCTTTGGTACATGTGGAAGACTTGCATTCAAAGGAAATGCCCACAAACTGTCAATAAACATTCAGTAAAATATCGAATATTATTTGAACAAAGCATTGACAACTATTAAAGTTCAACTGTGTGTAGACAATTGAAAGCCTACAATAAACACTGACTCCAGACATGCGCAATGCCATGACGCTGACCCTTTATTGAGTGGAGAGGGGGGGGGGATACCAGTTTATTAAAAGTATATTTGTGAGACCAACAAACTGGTTGAAAGAACAAGTGTGTTAATAGTAAAACAATTATTTTATTACAAAACTACTGTAGATTCCTTTGCACCAAGATAATAACACACATTATTTTGTTTGTTATTTAGGAGGAACGATACGAGCTCTACGAGACAAATAAGAAGTATTTATTACTCATCTAAATTATACACATAAATAATAATATTCAAAAGAATTACTGTAACTAAGTAATCAACACTCACATGTTTTTAAAATTTGAAATAACTATACAGTTTCATTCAGATACATCTTATGGTCACTGTGCCATCTTAAGGGCGATACCCAAAGCAACTGTGCACCCCATTCAACTAAGGGCATCGGCTGCACAGATGTTCCTGATAAATGGGGCAGGAAAACTTTCCGCGACACCGTGCTTTCATGGTCCCCAATGATTCCTTGTTGGGTGAAGCCCCTCTAGATGTTGACATGTCAACTTTGCAGTCACATGAAAGAAATGCCTAATAGTGTTTTGCAGTCAAGTTGGTTTACGATAATTGGTTACAATAGTTGGTTACAATAATTTTGAATAATTGTTATCATAGCTATGGTCAAATACTGTACAAAGAACTGTAAATAAAAAGACAAAAAAATAATAATAAAAATAAAGCAAAACTACAAGTAAAGCAAAAAACGACAGAGACATTCTGTACACAATAAAAGACAATGCGCTCGCGTGCGTTACGATGCCACGCCGAAATAGCGAGCCCCCAAGGGACCCAAAACGCCCACATAGACCTGTATTTTTTTTCATCCCATATCTCAGCGAGCTGTGCGTGGCGTAACCGTATTACAGGCCTGGGATCCTGGTTATTGTCCTCCCCATTAATGCGCGGGTTGGAATACCTTGCAAGAGTGTTGTACAGCATATTCGCCGGAAATATCGGTGCTTGGGGCCTTCGGGTTCTTTACAGCCTTCCGTAAAAGCCTTGTGCTGCCATACCGATTGGGTAATCCGTATGTATGGTTTCCGTTTTGTTCTTTAGGCCGGGTTCGATCCCAGGCCAATGGCCTTTCTTTTTCTATGTTTTTTTTTTTTTTTACACAGTTCAAGATAACGTTTTTTAGTATTTTTTTTATAATACTCATCAAAAAAGTGGTGTGACATAGGTTCGTCTACCTGATCCAGGATACTAAAGATACAGGCCTGATATGCATTATATACAGCTAGCAAAATGAGCTTGCTAGCTTAACTGATTATTTGTATTCGATATTTTCCTAGTAAGAGAACAAAAATAAAAAGCATAGAGTCGAGGAAGTAAACAAGTTATGTGATCTTTAATGTTCTATTAGGAGGGGTACATTTTGTACAAAGAAGCATACATAGAATATGCTTCAAAGTGCAGTGTGATGAAGAGCTTTGCAATAGCTCTCCGGCCAGGACACAATGAATTTCAGTCAAATTCTAATGTTGACCTATGAGCCTTTGGTACATGTGGAAGACTTGCATTCAAAGGAAATGCCCACAAACTGTCAATAAACATTCAGTAAAATATCGAATATTATTTGAACAAAGCATTGACAACTATTAAAGTTCAACTGTGTGTAGACAATTGAAAGCCTACAATAAACACTGACTCCAGACATGCGCAATGCCATGACGCTGACCCTTTATTGAGTGGAGAGGGGGGGATACCAGTTTATTAAAAGTATATTTGTGAGACCAACAAACTGGTTGAAAGAACAAGTGTGTTAATAGTAAAACAATTATTTGATTACAAAACTACTGTAGATTCCTTTGCACCAAGATAATAACACACATTATTTTGTTTGTTATTTAGGAGGAACGATACGAGCTCTACGAGACAAATAAGAAGTATTTATTACTCATCTAAATTATACACGTAAATAATAATATTCAAAAGAACTACTGTAACTAAGTAAGTAACACTCACATGTTTTTAAAATTTGAAATAAGTATACAGTTTCATTCAGATACATCTTGTGGTCACTGTGCCATCTTCAGGGCGATACCAAAAGCAACTGTGCACCCCATCCAACTAAGGCCATCGGCTGCACAGATGTTCCTGATAAATGGGGCAGGAAAATTTTCCGCGACACCGTGCTTTCATGGTCCCCCATGATTCCTTGTTGGGTGAAGCCCCTCTAGATGTTGACATGTCAACTTTGCAGTCACATGAAAGAAATGCCTAATAGTGTTTTGCAGTCAAGTTGGTTTACGATAATTGGTTACAATAGTTGGTTACAATAATTTTGAATAATTGTTATCATAGCTATGGTCAAATACTGTACAAAGAACTGTAAATAAAAAGACAAAAAAATAATAATAAAAATAAAGCAAAACTACAAGTAAAGCAAAAAACGACAGAGACATTCTGTACACAATAAAAGACAATGCGCTCGCGTGCGTTACGATGCCACGCCGAAATAGCGAGCCCCCAAGGGACCCAAAACGCCCACATAGACCTGTATTTTTTTTCATCCCATATCTCAGCGAGCTGTGCGTGGCGTAACCGTATTACAGGCCTGGGATCCTGGTTATTGTCCTCCCCATTAATGCGCGGGTTGGAATACCTTGCAAGAGTGTTGTACAGCATATTCGCCGGAAATATCGGTGCTTGGGGCCTTCGGGTTCTTTACAGCCTTCCGTAAAAGCCTTGTGCTGCCATACCGATTGGGTAATCCGTATGTATGGTTTCCGTTTTGTTCTTTAGGCCGGGTTCGATCCCAGGCCAATGGCCTTTCTTTTTCTATGTTTTTTTTTTTTTTTTTTTTTTTTTACACAGTTCAAGATAACGTTTTTTAGTATTTTTTTTTATAATACTCATCAAAAAAGTGGTGTGACATAGGTTCGTCTACCTGATCCAGGATACTAAAGATACAGGCCTGATATGCATTATATACAGCTAGCAAAATGAGCTTGCTAGCTTAACTGATTATTTGTATTCGATATTTTCCTAGTAAGAGAACAAAAATAAAAAGCATAGAGTCGAGGAAGTAAACAAGTTATGTGATCTTTAATGTTCTATTAGGAGGGGTACATTTTGTACAAAGAAGCATACATAGAATATGCTTCAAAGTGCAGTGTGATGAAGAGCTTTGCAATAGCTCTCCGGCCAGGACACAATGAATTTCAGTCAAATTCTAATGTTGACCTATGAGCCTTTGGTACATGTGGAAGACTTGCATTCAAAGGAAATGCCCACAAACTGTCAATAAACATTCAGTAAAATATCGAATATTATTTGAACAAAGCATTGACAACTATTAAAGTTCAACTGTGTGTAGACAATTGAAAGCCTACAATAAACACTGACTCCAGACATGCGCAATGCCATGACGCTGACCCTTTATTGAGTGGAGAGGGGGGGATACCAGTTTATTAAAAGTATATTTGTGAGACCAACAAACTGGTTGAAAGAACAAGTGTGTTAATAGTAAAACAATTATTTGATTACAAAACTACTGTAGATTCCTTTGCACCAAGATAATAACACACATTATTTTGTTTGTTATTTAGGAGGAACGATACGAGCTCTACGAGACAAATAAGAAGTATTTATTACTCATCTAAATTATACACGTAAATAATAATATTCAAAAGAACTACTGTAACTAAGTAAGTAACACTCACATGTTTTTAAAATTTGAAATAAGTATACAGTTTCATTCAGATACATCTTGTGGTCACTGTGCCATCTTCAGGGCGATACCAAAAGCAACTGTGCACCCCATCCAACTAAGGCCATCGGCTGCACAGATGTTCCTGATAAATGGGGCAGGAAAAATTTCCGCGACACCGTGCTTTCATGGTACCCCATGATTCCTTGTTGGGTGAAGCCCCTCTAGATGTTGACATGTCAACTTTGCAGTCACATGAAAGAAATGCCTAATAGTGTTTTGCAGTCAAGTTGGTTTACGATAATTGGTTACAATAGTTGGTTACAATAATTTTGAATAATTGTTATCATAGCTATGGTCAAAGACTGTACAAAGAACTGTAAATAAAAAGACAAAAAAATAATAATAAAAATAAAGCAAAACTAAAAGTAAAGCAAAAAACGACAGAGACATTCTGTACACAATAAAAGACAATGCGCTCGCGTGCGTTACGATGCCACGCCGAAATAGCGAGCCCCCAAGGGACCCAAAACGCCCACAAAGACCTGTATTTTTTTTTTCATCCCATATCTCAGCGAGCTGTGCGTGGCGTAACCGTATTACAGGCCTGGGATCCTGGTTATTGTCCTCCCCATTAATGCGCGGGTTGGAATACCTTGCAAGAGTGTTGTACAGCATATTCGCCGGAAATATCTGTGCTTGGGGCCTTCGGGTTCTTTACAGCCTTCCGTAAAAGCCTTGTGCTGCCATACCGATTGGGTAATCCGTATGTATGGTTTCCGTTTTGTTCTTTAGGCCGGGTTCGATCCCAGGCCAATGGCCTTTTTTTTTCTCTGTTTTTTTTTTTTTTACACAGTTCAAGATAACGTTTTTTAGTATTTTTTTTATAACACTCATCAAAAAAGTGATGTGACATAGGTTCGTCTACCTGATCCAGGATACTAAAGATACAGGCCTGATATGCATTATATACAGCTAGCAAAATGAGCTTGCTAGCTTAACTGATTATTTGTATTCGATATTTTCCTAGTAAGAGAACAAAAATAAAAAGCATAGAGTCGAGGAAGTAAACAAGTTATGTGATCTTTAATGTTCTATTAGGAGGGGGTACATTTTGTACAAAGAATCATACATAGAATATGCTTCAAAGTGCAGTGTGATGAAGAGCTTTGCAATAGCTCTCCGGCCAGGACACAATGAATTTCAGTCAAATTCTAATGTTGACCTATGAGCCTTTGGTACATGTGGAAGACTTGCATTCAAAGGAAATGCCCACAAACTGTCAATAAACATTCAGTAAAATATCGAATATTATTTTAACAAAGCATTGACAACTATTAAAGTTCAACTGTGTGTAGACAATTGAAAGCCTACAATAAACACTGACTCCAGACATGCGCAATGCCATGACGCTGACCCTTTATTGAGTGGATAGGGGGGGATACCAGTTTATTAAAAGTCTATTTGTGAGACCAACAAACTGGTTGAAAGAACAAGTGTGTTTATAGTAAAACAATTATTTGATTACAAAACTACTGTAGATTCCTTTGCACCAAGATAATAACACACATTATTTTGTTTGTTATTTAGGAGGAACGATACGAGCTCTACGAGACAAATAAGAAGTATTTATTACTCATCTAAATTATACACATAAATAATAATACTCAAAAGAACTACTGTAACTAAGTAAGTAACACTCACATGTTTTTAAAATTTGAAATAAGTATACAGTTTCATTCAGATACATCTTGTGGTCACTGTGCCATCTTCAGGGCGATACCCAAAGCAACTGTGCACCCCATCCAACTAAGGGCATCGGCTGCACAGATGTTCCTGATAAATGGGGCAGGAAAATTTTCCGCGACACCGTGCTTTCATGGTCCCCCATGATTCCTTGTTGGGTGAAGCCCCTCTAGATGTTGACATGTCAACTTTGCAGTCACATGAAAGAAATGCCTAATAGTGTTTTGCAGTCAAGTTGGTTTACGATAATTGGTTACAATAGTTGGTTACAATAATTTTGAATAATTGTTATCATAGCTATGGTCAAATACTGTACAAAGAACTGTAACTAAAAAGACAAAAAAATAATAATAAAAATAAAGCAAAATTAAAAGTAAAGCAAAAAACGACATAGACATTCTGTACACAATAAAAGACAATGCGCTCGCGTGCGTTACGATGCCACGCCGAAATAGCGAGCCCCCAAGGGACCCAAAACGCCCACAAAGACCTGTATTTTTTTCATCCCATATCTCAGCGAGCTGTGCGTGGCGTAACCGTATTACATGCCTGGGATCCTGGTTATTGTCCTCCCCATTAATGCGCGGGCGGAATACCTTGCAAGAGTGTTGTACAGCATATTCGCCGGAAATATCGGTGCTTGGGGCCTTCGGGTTCTTTACAGCCTTCCGTAAAAGCCTTGTGCTGCCATACCGATTGGGTAATCCGTATGTATGGTTTCCGTTTTGTTCTTTAGGCCGGGTTCGATCCCAGGCCAATGGCCTTTTTTTTCTATGTTTTTTTTTTTTTTACACAGTTCAAGATAACGTTTTTTAGTATTTTTTTTATAATACTCATCAAAAAAGTGGTGTGACATAGGTTCGTCTACCTGATCCAGGATACTAAAGATACAGGCCTGATATGCATTATATACAGCTAGCAAAATGAGCTTGCTAGCTTAACTGATTATTTGTATTCGATATTTTCCTAGTAAGAGAACAAAAAATAAAAAGCATAGAGTCGAGGAAGTAAACAAGTTATGTGATCTTTAATGTTCTATTAGGAGGGGTACATTTTGTACAAAGAAGCATACATAGAATATGCTTCAAAGTGCAGTGTGATGAAGAGCTTTGCAATAGCTCTCCGGCCAGGACACAATGAATTTCAGTCAAATTCTAATGTTGACCTATGAGCCTTTGGTACATGTGGAAGACTTGCATTCAAAGGAAATGCCCACAAACTGTCAATAAACATTCATTAAAATATCGAATATTATTTTAACAAAGCATTGACAACTATTAAAGTTCAACTGTGTGTAGACAATTGAAAGCCTACAATAAACACTGACTCCAGACATGCGCAATGCCATGACGCTGACCCTTTATTGAGTAGAGAGGGGGGGATACCAGTTTATTAAAAGTCTATTTGTGAGACCAACAAACTGGTTGAACGAACAAGTGTGTTAATAGTAAAACAATTTTTAGATTACAAAACTACTGTAGATTCCTTTGCACCAAGATAATAGCACACATTATTTTGTTTGTTATTTAGGAGGAACGATACGAGCTCTACGAGACAAATAAGAAGTATTTATTACTCATCTAAATTATACACGTAAACAATAATATTCAAAAGAACTACTGTAACTAAGTAAGTAACACTCACATGTTTTTAAAATTTGAAATAAGTAAACAGTTTCATTCAGATACATCTTATGGTCACTGTGCCATCTTCAGGGCGATACCCAAAGCAACTGTGCACCCCATCCAACTAAGGGCATCGGCTGCACAGATGTTCCTGATAAATGGGGCAGGAAAATTTTCCGCGACACCGTGCTTTCATGGTCCCCCATGATTCCTTGTTGGGTGAAGCCCCTCTAGATGTTGACATGTCAACTTTGCAGTCACATGAAAGAAATGCCTAATAGTGTTTTGCAGTCAAGTTGGTTTACGATAATTGGTTACAATAGTTGGTTACAATAATTTTGAACAATTGTTATCATAGCTATGGTCAAATACTGTACAAAGAACTGTAAATAAAAAGACAAAAAAATAATAATAAAAATAAAGCAAAACTAAAAGTAAAGCAAGAAACGACAGAGACATTCTGTACACAATAAAAGACAATGCGCTCGCGTGCGTTACGATGCCACGCCGAAATAGCGAGCCCCCAAGGAACCCAAAACGCCCACAAAGACCTGTATTTTTTTTTCATCCCATATCTCAGCGAGCTGTGCGTGGCGTAACCGTATTACAGGCCTGGGATCCTGGTTATTGTCCTCCCCATTAATGCGCGGGTTGGAATACCTTGCAAGAGTGTTGTACAGCATATTCGCCGGAAATATCTGTGCTTGGGGCCTTCGGGTTCTTTACAGCCTTCCGTAAAAGCCTTGTGCTGCCATACCGATTGGGTAATCCGTATGTATGGTTTCCGTTTTGTTCTTTAGGCCGGGTTCGATCCCAGGCCAATGGCCTTTTTTTTTTCTATGTTTTTTTTTTCTATGTTTTTTTTTTTTTTTTTACACAGTTCAAGATAACGTTTTTTAGTATTTTTTTATAATACTCATCAAAAAAGTGGTGTGACATAGGTTCGTCTACCTGATCCAGGATACTAAAGATACAGGCCTGATATGCATTATATACAGCTAGCAAAATGAGCTTGCTAGCTTAACTGATTATTTGTATTTGATATTTTCCTAGTAAGAGAACAAAAATAAAAAGCATAGAGTCGAGGAATTAAACAAGTTATGTGATCTTTAATGTTCTATTAGGAGGGGTACATTTTGTACAAAGAAGCATACATAGAATATGCTTCAAAGTGCAGTGTGATGAAGAGCTTTGCAATAGCTCTCCGGCCAGGACACAATGAATTTCAGTCAAATTCTAATGTTGACCTATGAGCCTTTGGTACATGTGGAAGACTTGCATTCAAAGGAAATGCCCACAAACTGTCAATAAACATTCAGTAAAATATCGAATATTATTTTAACAAAGCATTGACAACTATTAAAGTTCAACTGTGTGTAGACAATTGAAAGCCTACAATAAACACTGACTCCAGACATGCGCAATGCCATGACGCTGACCCTTTATTGAGTGGAGAGGGGGGATACCAGTTTATTAAAAGTCTATTTGTGAGACCAAGAAACTGGTTGAAAGAACAAGTGTGTTAATAGTAAAACAATTATTTGATTACAAAACTACTGTAGATTCCTTTGCACCAAGATAATAACACACATTATTTTGTTTGTTATTTAGGAGGAACGATACGAGCTCTACGAGACAAATAAGAAGTATTTATTACTCATCTAAATTATACACATAAATAATAATATTCAAAAGAACTACTGTAACTAAGTAAGTAACACTCACATGTTTTTAAAATTTGAAATAACTATACAGTTTCATTCAGATACATCTTATGGTCACTGTGCCATCTTCAGGGCGATACCCAAAGCAACTGTGCACCCCATCCAACTAAGGGCATCGGCTGCACAGATGTTCCTGATAAATGGGGCAGGAAAATTTTCCGCGACACCGTGCTTTCATGGTCCCCCATTATTCCTTGTTGGATGAAGCCCCTCTAGATGTTGACATGTCAACTTTGCAGTCACATGAAAGAAATGCCTAATAGTGTTTTGCAGTCAAGTTGGTTTACGATAATTGGTTACAATAGTTGGTTACAATAATTTTGAATAATTGTTATCATAGCTATGGTCAAATACTGTACAAAGAACTGTAAATAAAAAGACAAAAAAATAATAATAAAAATAAAGCAAAACTACAAGTAAAGCAAAAAACGACAGAGACATTCTGTACACAATAAAAGACAATGCGCTCGCGTGCGTTACGATGCCACGCCGAAATAGCGAGCCCCCAAGGGACCCAAAACGCCCACATAGACCTGTATTTTTTTTCATCCCATATCTCAGCGAGCTGTGCGTGGCGTAACCGTATTACATGCCTGGGATCCTGGTTATTGTCCTCCCCATTAATGCGCGGGCGGAATACCTTGCAAGAGTGTTGTACAGCATATTCGCCGGAAATATCGGTGCTTGGGGCCTTCGGGTTCTTTACAGCCTTCCGTAAAAGCCTTGTGCTGCCATACCGATTGGGTAATCCGTATGTATGGTTTCCGTTTTGTTCTTTAGGCCGGGTTCGATCCCAGGCCAATGGCTTTTTTTTTCTCTGTTTTTTTTTTTTTTTTTTTACACAGTTCAAGATAACATTTTTTAGTATTTTTTTTATAACACTCATCAAAAAAGTGATGTGACATAGGTTCGTCTACCTGATCCAGGATACTAAAGATACAGGCCTGATATGCATTATATACAGCTAGCAAAATGAGCTTGCTAGCTTAACTGATTATTTGTATTCGATATTTTCCTAGTAAGAGAACAAAAATAAAAAGCATAGAGTCGAGGAATTAAACAAGTTATGTGATCTTTAATGTTCTTTAATGTTTTTTTTTTTTTTTACACAGTTCAAGATAACGTTTTTTAGTATTTTTTTTATAACACTCATCAAAAAAGTGATGTGACATAGGTTCGTCTACCTGATCCAGGATACTAAAGATACAGGCCTGATATGCATTATATACAGCTAGCAAAATGAGCTTGCTAGCTTAACTGATTATTTGTATTCGATATTTTCCTAGTAAGAGAACAAAAATAAAAAGCATAGAGTCGAGGAATTAAACAAGTTATGTGATCTTTAATGTTCTATTAGGAGGGGTACATTTTGTACAAAGAAGCATACATAGAATATGCTTCAAAGTGCAGTGTGATGAAGAGCTTTGCAATAGCTCTCCGGCCAGGACACAATGAATTTCAGTCAAATTCTAATGTTGACCTATGAGCCTTTGGTACATGTGGAAGACTTGCATTCAAAGGAAATGCCCACAAACTGTCAATAAACATTCAGTAAAATATCGAATATTATTTTAACAAAGCATTGACAACTATTAAAGTTCAACTGTGTGTAGACAATTGAAAGCCTACAATAAACACTGACTCCAGACATGCGCAATGCCATGACGCTGACCCTTTATTGAGTGGAGAGGGGGGATACCAGTTTATTAAAAGTCTATTTGTGAGACCAAGAAACTGGTTGAAAGAACAAGTGTGTTAATAGTAAAACAATTATTTGATTACAAAACTACTGTAGATTCCTTTGCACCAAGATAATAACACACATTATTTTGTTTGTTATTTAGGAGGAACGATACGAGCTCTACGAGACAAATAAGAAGTATTTATTACTCATCTAAATTATACACATAAATAATAATATTCAAAAGAACTACTGTAACTAAGTAAGTAACACTCACATGTTTTTAAAATTTGAAATAACTATACAGTTTCATTCAGATACATCTTATGGTCACTGTGCCATCTTCAGGGCGATACCCAAAGCAACTGTGCACCCCATCCAACTAAGGGCATCGGCTGCACAGATGTTCCTGATAAATGGGGCAGGAAAATTTTCCGCGACACCGTGCTTTCATGGTCCCCCATTATTCCTTGTTGGATGAAGCCCCTCTAGATGTTGACATGTCAACTTTGCAGTCACATGAAAGAAATGCCTAATAGTGTTTTGCAGTCAAGTTGGTTTACGATAATTGGTTACAATAGTTGGTTACAATAATTTTGAATAATTGTTATCATAGCTATGGTCAAATACTGTACAAAGAACTGTAAATAAAAAGACAAAAAAATAATAATAAAAATAAAGCAAAACTACAAGTAAAGCAAAAAACGACAGAGACATTCTGTACACAATAAAAGACAATGCGCTCGCGTGCGTTACGATGCCACGCCGAAATAGCGAGCCCCCAAGGGACCCAAAACGCCCACATAGACCTGTATTTTTTTTCATCCCATATCTCAGCGAGCTGTGCGTGGCGTAACCGTATTACATGCCTGGGATCCTGGTTATTGTCCTCCCCATTAATGCGCGGGCGGAATACCTTGCAAGAGTGTTGTACAGCATATTCGCCGGAAATATCGGTGCTTGGGGCCTTCGGGTTCTTTACAGCCTTCCGTAAAAGCCTTGTGCTGCCATACCGATTGGGTAATCCGTATGTATGGTTTCCGTTTTGTTCTTTAGGCCGGGTTCGATCCCAGGCCAATGGCTTTTTTTTTCTCTGTTTTTTTTTTTTTTTTTTTACACAGTTCAAGATAACATTTTTTAGTATTTTTTTTATAACACTCATCAAAAAAGTGATGTGACATAGGTTCGTCTACCTGATCCAGGATACTAAAGATACAGGCCTGATATGCATTATATACAGCTAGCAAAATGAGCTTGCTAGCTTAACTGATTATTTGTATTCGATATTTTCCTAGTAAGAGAACAAAAATAAAAAGCATAGAGTCGAGGAATTAAACAAGTTATGTGATCTTTAATGTTCTTTAATGTTTTTTTTTTTTTTTACACAGTTCAAGATAACGTTTTTTAGTATTTTTTTTATAACACTCATCAAAAAAGTGATGTGACATAGGTTCGTCTACCTGATCCAGGATACTAAAGATACAGGCCTGATATGCATTATATACAGCTAGCAAAATGAGCTTGCTAGCTTAACTGATTATTTGTATTCGATATTTTCCTAGTAAGAGAACAAAAATAAAAAGCATAGAGTCGAGGAATTAAACAAGTTATGTGATCTTTAATGTTCTATTAGGAGGGGTACATTTTGTACAAAGAAGCATACATAGAATATGCTTCAAAGTGCAGTGTGATGAAGAGCTTTGCAATAGCTCTCCGGCCAGGACACAATGAATTTCAGTCAAATTCTAATGTTGACCTATGAGCCTTTGGTACATGTGGAAGACTTGCATTCAAAGGAAATGCCCACAAACTGTCAATAAACATTCAGTAAAATATCGAATATTATTTTAACAAAGCATTGACAACTATTAAAGTTCAACTGTGTGTAGACAATTGAAAGCCTACAATAAACACTGACTCCAGACATGCGCAATGCCATGACGCTGACCCTTTATTGAGTGGAGAGGGGGGATACCAGTTTATTAAAAGTCTATTTGTGAGACCAAGAAACTGGTTGAAAGAACAAGTGTGTTAATAGTAAAACAATTATTTGATTACAAAACTACTGTAGATTCCTTTGCACCAAGATAATAACACACATTATTTTGTTTGTTATTTAGGAGGAACGATACGAGCTCTACGAGACAAATAAGAAGTATTTATTACTCATCTAAATTATACACATAAATAATAATATTCAAAAGAACTACTGTAACTAAGTAAGTAACACTCACATGTTTTTAAAATTTGAAATAACTATACAGTTTCATTCAGATACATCTTATGGTCACTGTGCCATCTTCAGGGCGATACCCAAAGCAACTGTGCACCCCATCCAACTAAGGGCATCGGCTGCACAGATGTTCCTGATAAATGGGGCAGGAAAATTTTCCGCGACACCGTGCTTTCATGGTCCCCCATGATTCCTTGTTGGATGAAGCCCCTCTAGATGTTGACATGTCAACTTTGCAGTCACATGAAAGAAATGCCTAATAGTGTTTTGCAGTCAAGTTGGTTTACGATAATTGGTTACAATAGTTGGTTACAATAATTTTGAACAATTGTTATCATAGCTATGGTCAAATACTGTACAAAGAACTGTAAATAAAAAGACAAAAAAATAATAATAAAAATAAAGCAAAACTAAAAGTAAAGCAAAAAACGACAGAGACATTCTGTACACAATAAAAGACAATGCGCTCGCGTGCGTTACGATGCCACGCCGAAATAGCGAGCCCCCAAGGGACCCAAAACGCCCACAAAGACCTGTATTTTTTTTTCATCCCATATCTCAGCGAGCTGTGCGTGGCGTAACCGTATTACAGGCCTGGGATCCTGGTTATTGTCCTCCCCATTAATGCGCGGGTTGGAATACCTTGCAAGAGTGTTGTACAGCATATTCGCCGGAAATATCTGTGCTTGGGGCCTTCGGGTTCTTTACAGCCTTCCGTAAAAGCCTTGTGCTGCCATACCGATTGGGTAATCCGTAAGTATGGTTTCCGTTTTGTTCTTTAGGCCGGGTTCGATCCCAGGCCAATGGCCTTTTTTTTTTCTATGTTTTTTTTTCTATGTTTTTTTTTTTTTTTTTACACAGTTCAAGATAACGTTTTTTAGTATTTTTTTATAATACTCATCAAAAAAGTGGTGTGACATAGGTTCGTCTACCTGATCCAGGATACTAAAGATACAGGCCTGATATGCATTATATACAGCTAGCAAAATGAGCTTGCTAGCTTAACTGATTATTTGTATTCGATATTTTAATAGTAAGAGAACAAAAATAAAAAGCATAGAGTCGAGGAAGTAAACAAGTTATGTGATCTTTAATGTTCTATTAGGAGGGGTACATTTTGTACAAAGAAGCATACATAGAATATGCTTCAAAGTGCAGTGCGATGAAGAGCTTTGCAATAGCTCTCCGGCCAGGACACAATGAATTTCAGTCAAATTCTAATGTTGACCTATGAGCCTTTGGTACATGTGGAAGCCTTGCATTCAAAGGAAATTCCCACAAACTGTCAATAAACATTCAGTAAAATATCGAATATTATTTTAACAAAGCATTGACAACTATTAAAGTTCAACTGTGTGTAGACAATTGAAAGCCTACAATAAACACTGACTCCAGACATGCGCAATGCCATGACGCTGACCCTTTATTGAGTGGAGAGGGGGGGATACCAGTTTATTAAAAGTCTATTTGTGACACCAACAAACTGGTTGAAAGAACAAGTGTGTTAATAGTAAAACAATTATTTGATTACAAAACTACTGTAGATTCCTTTGCACCAAGATAATAACACACATTATTTTGTTTGTTATTTAGGAGGAACGATACGAGCTCTACGAGACAAATAAGAAGTATTTATTACTCATCTAAATTATACACGTAAATAATAATATTCAAAAGAACTACTGTAACTAAGTAAGTAACACTCACATGTTTTTAAAATTTGAAATAAGTATACAGTTTCATTCAGATACATCTTGTGGTCACTGTGCCATCTTCAGGGCGATACCCAAAGCAACTGTGCACCCCATCCAACTAAGGGCATCGGCTGCACAGATGTTCCTGATAAATGGGGCAGGAAAATTTTCCGCGACAACGTGCTTTCATGGTCCCCCATGATTCCTTGTTGGGTGAAGCCCCTCTAGATGTTGACATGTCAACTTTGCAGTCACATGAAAGAAATGCCTAATAATGTTTTGCAGTCAAGTTGGTTTACGATAATTGGTTACAATAGTTGGTTACAATAATTTTGAATAATTGTTATCATAGCTATGGTCAAATACTGTACAAAGAACTGTAAATAAAAAGACAAAAAAATAATAATAAAAATAAAGCAAAACTACAAGTAAAGCAAAAAACGACAGAGACATTCTGTACACAATAAAAGACAATGCGCTCGCGTGCGTTACGATGCCACGCCGAAATAGCGAGCCCCCAAGGGACCCAAAACGCCAACATAGACCTGTATTTTTTTTCATCCCATATCTCAGCGAGCTGTGCGTGGCGTAACCGTATTACAGGCCTGGGATCCTGGTTATTGTCCTCCACATTAATGCGTGGGTTGGAATACCTTGCAAGAGTGTTGTACAGCATATTCGCCGGAAATATCGGTGCTTGGGGCCTTCGGGTTCTTTACAGCCTTCCGTAAAAGCCTTGTGCTGCCATACCGATTGGGTAATCCGTATGTATGGTTTCCGTTTTGTTCTTTAGACCGGGTTCGATCCCAGGCCAATGGCTTTTTTTTTCTCTGTTTTTTTTTTTACACAGTTCAAGATAACGTTTTTTAGTATTTTTTTTATAACACTCATCAAAAAAGTGATGTGACATAGGTTCGTCTACCTGATCCAGGATACTAAAGATACAGGCCTGATATGCATTATATACAGCTAGCAAAATGAGCTTGCTAGCTTAACTGATTATTTGTATTCGATATTTTCCTAGTAAGAGAACAAAAATAAAAAGCATAGAGTCGAGGAATTAAACAAGTTATGTGATCTTTAATGTTCTATTAGGAGGGGTACATTTTGTACAAAGAAGCATACATAGAATATGCTTCAAAGTGCAGTGTGATGAAGAGCTTTGCAATAGCTCTTCGGCCAGGACACAATGAATTTCAGTCAAATTCTAATGTTGACCTATGAGCCTTTGGTACATGTGGAAGACTTGCATTCAAAGGAAATGCCCACAAACTGTCAATAAACATTCAGTAAAATATCGAATATTATTTGAACAAAGCATTGACAACTATTAAAGTTCAACTGTGTGTAGACAATTGAAAGCCTACAATAAACACTGACTCCAGACATGCGCAATGCCATGACGCTGACCCTTTATTGAGTGGAGAGGGGGGGGGGGATACCAGTTTATTAAAAGTATATTTGTGAGACCAACAAACTGGTTGAAAGAACAAGTGTGTTAATAGTAAAACAATTATTTGATTACAAAACTACTGTAGATTCCTTTGCACCAAGATAATAACACACATTATTTTGTTTGTTATTTAGGAGGAACGATACGAGCTCTACGAGACAAATAAGAAGTATTTATTACTCATCTAAATTATACACATAAATAATAATATTCAAAAGAATTACTGTAACTAAGTAATCAACACTCACATGTTTTTAAAATTTGAAATAACTATACAGTTTCATTCAGATACATCTTATGGTCACTGTGCCATCTTCAGGGCGATACCCAAAGCAACTGTGCACCCCATTCAACTAAGGGCATCGGCTGCACAGATGTTCCTGATAAATGGGGCAGGAAAACTTTCCGCGACACCGTGCTTTCATGGTCCCCAATGATTCCTTGTTGGGTGAAGCCCCTCTAGATGTTGACATGTCAACTTTGCAGTCACATGAAAGAAATGCCTAATAGTGTTTTGCAGTCAAGTTGGTTTACGATAATTGGTTACAATAGTTGGTTACAATAATTTTGAATAATTGTTATCATAGCTATGGTCAAATACTGTACAAAGAACTGTAAATAAAAAGACAAAAAAATAATAATAAAAATAAAGCAAAACTACAAGTAAAGCAAAAAACGACAGAGACATTCTGTACACAATAAAAGACAATGCGCTCGCGTGCGTTACGATGCCACGCCGAAATAGCGAGCCCCCAAGGGACCCAAAACGCCCACATAGACCTGTATTTTTTTTCATCCCATATCTCAGCGAGCTGTGCGTGGCGTAACCGTATTACAGGCCTGGGATCCTGGTTATTGTCCTCCCCATTAATGCGCGGGTTGGAATACCTTGCAAGAGTGTTGTACAGCATATTCGCCGGAAATATCGGTGCTTGGGGCCTTCGGGTTCTTTACAGCCTTCCGTAAAAGCCTTGTGCTGCCACACCGATTGGGTAATCCGTATGTATGGTTTCCGTTTTGTTCTTTAGGCCGGGTTCGATCCCAGGCCAATGGCCTTTCTTTTTCTATGTTTTTTTTTTTTTTTTTACACAGTTCAAGATAACGTTTTTTAGTATTTTTTTTATAATACTCATCAAAAAAGTGGTGTGACATAGGTTCGTCTACCTGATCCAGGATACTAAAGATACAGGCCTGATATGCATTATATACAGCTAGCAAAATGAGCTTGCTAGCTTAACTGATTATTTGTATTCGATATTTTCCTAGTAAGAGAACAAAAATAAAAAGCATAGAGTCGAGGAAGTAAACAAGTTATGTGATCTTTAATGTTCTATTAGGAGGGGTACATTTTGTACAAAGAAGCATACATAGAATATGCTTCAAAGTGCAGTGTGATGAAGAGCTTTGCAATAGCTCTCCGGCCAGGACACAATGAATTTCAGTCAAATTCTAATGTTGACCTATGAGCCTTTGGTACATGTGGAAGACTTGCATTCAAAGGAAATGCCCACAAACTGTCAATAAACATTCAGTAAAATATCGAATATTATTTGAACAAAGCATTGACAACTATTAAAGTTCAACTGTGTGTAGACAATTGAAAGCCTATAATAAACACTGACTCCAGACATGCGCAATGCCATGACGCTGACCCTTTATTGAGTGGAGAGGGGGGGATACCAGTTTATTTAAAGTCTATTTGTGAGACCAACAAACTGGTTGAAAGAACAAGTGTGTTAATAGTAAAACAATTATTTGATTACAAAACTACTGTAGATTCCTTTGCACCAAGATAATAACACACATTATTTTGTTTGTTATTTAGGAGGAACGATACGAGCTCTACGAGACAAATAAGAAGTATTTATTACTCATCTAAATTATACACGTAAATAATAATATTCAAAAGAACTACTGTAACTAAGTAAGTAACACTCACATGTTTTTAAAATTTGAAATAAGTATACAGTTTCATTCAGATACATCTTGTGGTCACTGTGCCATCTTCAGGGCGATACCCAAAGCAACTGTGCACCCCATCCAACTAAGGGCATCGGCTGCACAGATGTTCCTGATAAATGGGGCAGGAAAATTTTCCGCGACACCGTGCTTTCATGGTCCCCCATGATTCCTTGTTGGGTGAAGCCCCTCTAGATGTTGACATGTCAACTTTGCAGTCACATGAAAGAAATGCCTAATAGTGTTTTGCAGTCAAGTTGGTTTACGATAATTGGTTACAATAGTTGGTTACAATAATTTTGAATAATTGTTATCATAGCTATGGTCAAATACTGTACAAAGAACTGTAAATAAAAAGACAAAAAAATAATAATAAAAATAAAGCAAAACTAAAAGTAAAGCAAAAAACGACAGAGACATTCTGTACACAATAAAAGACAATGCGCTTGCGTGCGTTACGATGACACGCCGAAATAGCGAGCCCCCAAGGGACCCAAAACGCCCACATAGACCTGTATTTTTTTTCATCCCATATCTCAGCGAGCTGTGCGTGGCGTAACCGTATTACAGGCCTGGGATCCTGGTTATTGTCCTCCCCATTAATGCGCGGGTTGGAATACCTTGCAAGAGTGTTGTACAGCATATTCGCCGGAAATATCGGTGCTTGGGGCCTTCGGGTTCTTTACAGCCATCCGTAAAAGCCTTGTGCTGCCATACCGATTGGGTAATCCGTATGTATGGTTTCCGTTTTGTTCTTTAGGCCGGGTTCGATCCCAGGCCAATGGCCTTTTTTTTCTATGTTTTTTTTTTTTTTTTACACAGTTCAAGATAACGTTTTTTAGTATTTTTTTTATAATACTCATCAAAAAAGTGGTGTGACATAGGTTCGTCTACCTGATCCAGGATACTAAAGATACAGGCCTGATATGCATTATATACAGCTAGCAAAATGAGCTTGCTAGCTTAACTGATTATTTGTATTTGATATTTTCCTAGTAAGAGAACAAAAAATAAAAAGCATAGAGTCGAGGAAGTAAACAAGTTATGTGATCTTTAATGTTCTATTAGGAGGGGTACATTTTGTACAAAGAAGCATACATAGAATATGCTTCAAAGTGCAGTGTGATGAAGAGCTTTGCAATAGCTCTCCGGCCAGGACACAATGAATTTCAGTCAAATTCTAATGTTGACCTATGAGCCTTTGGTACATGTGGAAGACTTGCATTCAAAGGAAATGCCCACAAACTGTCAATAAACATTCATTAAAATATCGAATATTATTTTAACAAAGCATTGACAACTATTAAAGTTCAACTGTGTGTAGACAATTGAAAGCCTACAATAAACACTGACTCCAGACATGCGCAATGCCATGACGCTGACCCTTTATTGAGTGGAGAGGGGGGGATACCAGTTTATTAAAAGTCTATTTGTGAGACCAACAAACTGGTTGAAAGAACAAGTGTGTTAATAGTAAAACAATTATTTGATTACAAAACTAATGTAGATTCCTTTGCACCAAGATAAGAACACACATTATTTTGTTTGTTATTTAGGAGGAACGATACGAGCTCTACTTGACAAATAAGAAGTATTTATTACTCATCTAAATTATACACGTAAATAATAATATTCAAAAGAACTACTGTAACTAAGTAAGTAACACTCGCATGTTTTTAAAATTTGAAATAAGTATACAGTTTCATTCAGATACATCTTGTGGTCACTGTGCCATCTTCAGGGCGATACCCAAAGCAACTGTGCACCCCATCCAACTAAGGGCATCGGCTGCACAGATGTTCCTGATAAATGGGGCAGGAAAATTTTCCGCGACACCGTGCTTTCATGGTCCCCCATGATTCCTTGTTGGGTGAAGCCCCTCTAGATGTTGACATGTCAACTTTGCAGTCACATGGAAGAAATGCCTAATAGTGTTTTGCAGTCAAGTTGGTTTACGATAATTGGTTACAATAGTTGTTATAATAATAGTTGTTATAATAATTGTTATCATAGCTATGGTCAAATACTGTACAAAGAACTGTAAATAAAAAGACAAAAAAATAATAATAAAAATAAAGCAAAACTAAAAGTAAAGCAAAAAACGACAGAGACATTCTGTACACAATAAAAGACAATGCGCTCGCGTGCATTACGATGACACGCCGAAATAGCGAGCCCCCAAGGGACCCAAAACGCCCACATAGACCTGTATTTTTTTTCATCCCATATCTCAGCGAGCTGTGCGTGGCGTAACCGTATTACAGGCCTGGGATCCTGGTTATTGTCCTCCCCATTAATGCGCGGGTTGGAATACCTTGCAAGAGTGTTGTACAGCATATTCGCCGGAAATATCGGTGCTTGGGGCCTTCGGGTTCTTTACAGCCTTCCGTAAAAGCCTTGTGCTGCCATACCGATTTGGTAATCCGTATGTATGGTTTCCGTTTTGTTCTTTATGCCGGGTTCGATCCCAGGCCAATGGCCTTTCTTTTTCTATGTTTTTTTTTTTTTTTTTTTTTTTTTACACAGTTCAAGATAACGTTTCTTAGTATTTTTTTTTATAATACTCATCAAAAAAGTGGTGTGACATAGGTTCGTCTACCTGATCCAGGATACTAAAGATACAGGCCTGATATGCATTATACACAGCTAGCAAAATGAGCTTGCTAGCTTAACTGATTATTTGTATTCGATATTTTCCTAGTAAGAGAACAAAAATAAAAAGCATAGAGTCGAGGAAGTAAACAAGTTATGTGATCTTTAATGTTCTATTAGGAGGGGTACATTTTGTACAAAGAAGCATACATAGAATATGCTTCAAAGTGCAGTGTGATGAAGAGCTTTGCAATAGCTCTCCGGCCAGGACACAATGAATTTCAGTCAAATTCTAATGTTGACCTATGAGCCTTTGGTACATGTGGAAGACTTGCATTCAAAGGAAATGCCCACAAACTGTCAATAAACATTCAGTAAAATATCGAATATTATTTTAACAAAGCATTGACAACTATTAAAGTTCAACTGTGTGTAGACAATTGAAAGCCTACAATCAACACTGACTCCAGACATGCGCAATGCCATGACGCTGACCCTTTATTGAGTGGAGAGGGGGGGATACCAGTTTATTAAAAGTCTATTTGTGACACCAACAAACTGGTTGAAAGAACAAGTGTGTTAATAGTAAAACAATTATTTGATTACAAAACTACTGTAGATTCCTTTGCACCAAGATAAGAACACACATTATTTTGTTTGTTATTTAGGAGGAACAATACGAGCTCTACTTGACAAATAAGAAGTATTTATTACTCATCTAAATTATACACGTAAATAATAATATTCAAAAGAACTACTGTAACTAAGTAAGTAACACTCGCATGTTTTTAAAATTTGAAATAAGTATACAGTTTCATTCAGATACATCTTGTGGTCACTGTGCCATCTTCAGGGCGATACCCAAAGCAACTGTGCACCCCATCCAACTAAGGGCATCGGCTGCACAGATGTTCCTGATAAATGGGGCAGGAAAATTTTCCGCGACACCGTGCTTTCATGGTCCCCCATGATTCCTTGTTGGGTGAAGCCCCTCTAGATGTTGACATGTCAACTTTGCAGTCACATGAAAGAAATGCCTAATAGTGTTTTGCAGTCAAGTTGGTTTACGATAATTGGTTACAATAGTTGTTATAATAATAGTTGTTATAATAATTGTTATCATAGCTATGGTCAAATACTGTACAAAGAACTGTAAATAAAAAGACAAAAAAATAATAATAAAAATAAAGCAAAACTAAAAGTAAAGCAAAAAACGACAGAGACATTCTGTACACAATAAAAGACAATGCGCTCGCGTGCGTTACGATGACACGCCGAAATAGCGAGCCCCCAAGGGACCCAAAACGCCCACATAGACCTGTATTTTTTTTCATCCCATATCTCAGCGAGCTGTGCGTGGCGTAACCGTATTACAGGCCTGGGATCCTGGTTATTGTCCTCCCCATTAATGCGCGGGTTGGAATACCTTGCAAGAGTGTTGTACAGCATATTCGCCGGAAATATCGGTGCTTGGGGCCTTCGGGTTCTTTACAGCCTTCCGTAAAAGCCTTGTGCTGCCATACCGATTGGGTAATCCGTATGTATGGTTTCCGTTTTGTTCTTTATGCCGGGTTCGATCCCAGGCCAATGGCCTTTTTTTTCTATGTTTTTTTTTTTTTTTACACAGTTCAAGATAACGTTTTTCAGTATTTTTTTTTATAATACTCATCAAAAAAGTGGTGTGACATAGGTTCGTCTACCTGATCCAGGATACTAAAGATACAGGCCTGATATGCATTATATACAGCTAGCAAAATGAGCTTGCTAGCTTAACTGATTATTTGTATTCGATATTTTCCTAGTAAGAGAACAAAAATAAAAAGCATAGAGTCGAGGAAGTAAACAAGTTATGTGATCTTTAATGTTCTATTAGGAGGGGTACATTTTGTACAAAGAAGCATACATAGAATATGCTTCAAAGTGCAGTGTGATGAAGAGCTTTGCAATAGCTCTCCGGCCAGGACACAATGAATTTCAGTCAAATTCTAATGTTGACCTATGAGCCTTTGGTACATGTGGAAGACTTGCATTCAAAGGAAATGCCCACAAACTGTCAATAAACATTCAGTAAAATATCGAATATTATTTTAACAAAGCATTGACAACTATTAAAGTTCAACTGTGTGTAGACAATTGAAAGCCTACAATCAACACTGACTCCAGACATGCGCAATGCCATGACGCTGACCCTTTATTGAGTGGAGAGGGGGGGATACCAGTTTATTAAAAGTCTATTTGTGAGACCAACAAACTGGTTGAAAGAACAAGTGTGTTAATAGTAAAACAATTATTTGATTACAAAACTACTGTAGATTCCTTTGCACCAAGATAAGAACACACATTATTTTGTTTGTTATTTAGGAGGAACGATACGAGCTCTACTTGACAAATAAGAAGTATTTATTACTCATCTAAATTATACACGTAAATAATAATATTCAAAAGAACTACTGTAACTAAGTAAGTAACACTCGCATGTTTTTAAAATTTGAAATAAGTATACAGTTTCATTCAGATACATCTTGTGGTCACTGTGCCATCTTCAGGGCGATACCCAAAGCAACTGTGCACCCCATCCAACTAAGGGCATCGGCTGCACAGATGTTCCTGATAAATGGGGCAGGAAAATTTTCCGCGACACCGTGCTTTCATGGTCCCCCATGATTCCTTGTTGGGTGAAGCCCCTCTAGATGTTGACATGTCAACTTTGCAGTCACATGAAAGAAATGCCTAATAGTGTTTTGCAGTCAAGTTGGTTTACGATAATTGGTTACAATAGTTGTTATAATAATAGTTGTTATAATAATTGTTATCATAGCTATGGTCAAATACTGTACAAAGAACTGTAAATAAAAAGACAAAAAAATAATAATGAAAATAAAGCAAAACTAAAAGTAAAGCAAAAAACGACAGAGACATTCTGTACACAATAAAAGACAATGCGCTCGCGTGCGTTACGATGACACGCCGAAATAGCGAGCCCCCAAGGGACCCAAAACGCCCACATAGACCTGTATTTTTTTTCATCCCATATCTCAGCGAGCTGTGCGTGGCGTAACCGTATTACAGGCCTGGGATCCTGGTTATTGTCCTCCCCATTAATGCGCGGGTTGGAATACCTTGCAAGAGTGTTGTACAGCATATTCGCCGGAAATATCGGTGCTTGGGGCCTTCGGGTTCTTTACAGCCTTCCGTAAAAGCCTTGTGCTGCCATACCGATTTGGTAATCCGTATGTATGGTTTCCGTTTTGTTCTTTATGCCGGGTTCGATCCCAGGCCAATGGCCTTTCTTTTTCTATGTTTTTTTTTTTTTTTTTTTTTTTTTTTTTACACAGTTCAAGATAACGTTTCTTAGTATTTTTTTTATAATACTCATCAAAAAAGTGGTGTGACATAGGTTCGTCTACCTGATCCAGGATACTAAAGATACAGGCCTGATATGCATTATATACAGCTAGCAAAATGAGCTTGCTAGCTTAACTGATTATTTGTATTCGATATTTTCCTAGTAAGAGAACAAAAATAAAAAGCATAGAGTCGAGGAAGTAAACAAGTTATGTGATCTTTAATGTTCTATTAGGAGGGGTACATTTTGTACAAAGAAGCATACATAGAATATGCTTCAAAGTGCAGTGTGATGAAGAGATTTGCAATAGCTCTCCGGCCAGGACACAATGAATTTCAGTCAAATTCTAATGTTGACCTATGAGCCTTTGGTACATGTGGAAGACTTGCATTCAAAGGAAATGCCCACAAACTGTCAATAAACATTCAGTAAAATATCGAATATTATTTTAACAAAGCATTGACAACTATTAAAGTTCAACTGTGTGTAGACAATTGAAAGCCTACAATCAACACTGACTCCAGACATGCGCAATGCCATGACGCTGACCCTTTATTGAGTGGAGATGGGGGGATACCAGTTTATTAAAAGTCTATTTGTGACACCAACAAACTGGTTGAAAGAACAAGTGTGTTAATAGTAAAACAATTATTTGATTACAAAACTACTGTAGATTCCTTTGCACCAAGATAAGAACACACATTATTTTGTTTGTTATTTAGGAGGAACGATACGAGCTCTACTTGACAAATAAGAAGTATTTATTACTCATCTTAATTATACACGTAAATAATAATATTCAAAAGAACTACTGTAACTAAGTAAGTAACACTCGCATGTTTTTAAAATTTGAAATAAGTATACAGTTTCATTCAGATACATCTTGTGGTCACTGTGCCATCTTCAGGGCGATACCCAAAGCAACTGTGCACCCCATCCAACTAAGGGCATCGGCTGCACAGATGTTCCTGATAAATGGGGCAGGAAAATTTTCCGCGACACCGTGCTTTCATGGTCCCCCATGATTCCTTGTTGGGTGAAGCCCCTCTAGATGTTGACATGTCAACTTTGCAGTCACATGAAAGAAATGCCTAATAGTGTTTTGCAGTCAAGTTGGTTTACGATAATTGGTTACAATAGTTGTTATAATAATAGCTGTTATAATAATTGTTATCATAGCTATGGTCAAATACTGTACAAAGAACTGTAAATAAAAAGACAAAAAAATAATAATAAAAATAAAGCAAAACTACAAGTAAAGCAAAAAACGACAGAGACATTCTGTACACAATAAAAGACAATGCGCTCGCGTGCGTTACGATGCCACGCCGAAATAGCGAGCCCCCAAGGGACCCAAAACGCCCACATAGACCTGTATTTTTTTTCATCCCATATCTCAGCGAGCTGTGCGTGGCGTAACCGTATTACAGGCCTGGGATCTTGGTTATTGTCCTCCCCATTAATGCGCGGGTTGGAATACCTTGCAAGAGTGTTGTACAGCATATTCGCCGGAAATATCGGTGCTTGGGGCCTTCGGGTTCTTTACAGCCTTCCGTAAAAGCCTTGTGCTGCCATACCGATTGGGTAATCCGTATGTATGGTTTCCGTTTTGTTCTTTATGCCGGGTTCGATCCCAGGCCAATGGCCTTTTTTTTCTATGTTTTTTTTTTTTTTTTTTACACAGTTCAAGATAACGTTTTTTAGTATTTTTTTTATAATACTCATCAAAAAAGTGGTGTGACATAGGTTCGTCTACCTGATCCAGGATACTAAAGATACAGGCCTCATATGCATTATATACAGCTAGCAAAATGAGCTTGCTAGCTTAACTGATTATTTGTATTCGATATTTTCCTAGTAAGAGAACAAAAATAAAAAGCATAGAGTCGAGGAAGTAAACAAGTTATGTGATCTTTAATGTTCTATTAGGAGGGGTACATTTTGTACAAAGAAGCATACATAGAATATGCTTCAACGTGCAGTGTGATGAAGAGCTTTGCAATAGCTCTCCGGCCAGGACACAATGAATTTCAGTCAAATTCTAATGTTGACCTATGAGCCTTTTGTACATGTGGAAGACTTGCATTCAAAGGAAATGCCCACAAACTGTCAATAAACATTCAGTAAAATATCGAATATTATTTTAACATAGCATTGACAACTATTAAAGTTCAACTGTGTGTAGACAATTGAAAGCCTACAATAAACACTGACTCCAGACATGCGCAATGCCATGACGCTGACCCTTTATTGAGTGGAGAGGGGGGGATACCAGTTTATTAAAAGTCTATTTGTGAGACCAACAAACTGGTTGAAAGAACAAGTGTGTTAATAGTAAAACAATTATTTGATTACAAAACTACTGTAGATTCCTTTGCACCAAGATAATAACACACATTATTTTGTTTGTTATTTAGGAGGAACGATACGAGCTCTACGAGACAAATAAGAAGTATTTATTACTCATCTAAATTATACACGTAAATAATAATATTCAAAAGAACTACTGTAACTAAGTAAGTAACACTCACATGTTTTTAAAATTTGAAATAAGTATACAGTTTCATTCAGATACATCTTGTGGTCACTGTGCCATCTTCAGGGCGATACCCAAAGCAACTGTGCACCCCATCCAACTAAGGGCATCGGCTGCACAGATGTTCCTGATAAATAGTGCAGGAAAATTTTCCGCGACACCGTGCTTTCATGGTCCCCCATGATTCCTTGTTGGGTGAAGCCCCTCTAGATGTTGACATGTCAACTTTGCAGTCACATGAAAGAAATGCCTAATAGTGTTTTGCAGTCAAGTTGGTTTACGATAATTGGTTACAATAATTGGTTACAATAATTTTGAATAATTGTTATCATAGCTATGGTCAAATACTGTACAAAGAACTGTAAATAAAAAGACAAAAAAATAATAATAAAAATAAAGCAAAACTAAAAGTAAAGCAAAAAACGACAGAGACATTCTGTACACAATAAAAGACAATGCGCTCGCGTGCGTTACGATGCCACGCCGAAATAGCGAGCCCCCAAGGGACCCAAAACGCCCACAAAGACCTGTATTTTTTTTCATCCCATATCTCAGCGAGCTGTGCGTGGCGTAACCGTATTACAGGCCTGGGATCCTGGTTATTGTCCTCCCCATTAATGCGCGGGTTGGAATACCTTGCAAGAGTGTTGTACAGCATATTCGCCGGAAATATCGGTGCTTGGGGTCTTCGGGTTCTTTACAGCCTTCCGTAAAAGCCTTGTGCTGCCATACAGATTGGGTAATCCGTATGTATGGTTTCCGTTTTGTTCTTTAGGCCGAGTTCGATCCCAGGCCAATGGCCTTTTTTTTTCTATGTTTTTTTTTTCACAGTTCAAGATAACGTTTTTTAGTATTTTTTTTATAATACTCATCAAAAAAGTGGTGTGACATAGGTTCGTCTACCTGATCCAGGATACTAAAGATACAGGCCTGATATGCATTATATACAGCTAGCAAAATGAGCTTGCTAGCTTAACTGATTATTTGTATTCGATATTTTCCTAGTAAGAGAACAAAAATAAAAAGCATAGAGTCGAGGAAGTAAACAAGTTATGTGATCTTTAATGTTCTATTAGGAGGGGTACATTTTGTACAAAGAAGCATACATAGAATATGCTTCAAAGTGCAGTGTGATGAAGAGCTTTGCAATAGCTCTCCGGCCAGGACACAATGAATTTCAGTCAAATTCTAATGTTGACCTATGAGCCTTTGGTACATGTGGAAGCCTTGCATTCAAAGGAAATTCCCACAAACTGTCAATAAACATTCAGTAAAATATCGAATATTATTTTAACAAAGCATTGACAACTATTAAAGTTCAACTGTGTGTAGACAATTGAAAGCCTACAATAAACACTGACTCCAGACATGCGCAATGCCATGACGCTGACCCTTTATTGAGTGGAGAGGGGGGGATACCAGTTTATTAAAAGTATATTTGTGAGACCAACAAACTGGTTGAAAGAACAAGTGTGTTAATAGTAAAACAATTATTTGATTACAAAACTACTGTAGATTCCTTTGCACCAAGATAATAACACACATTATTTTGTTTGTTATTTAGGAGGAACGATACGAGCTCTACGAGACAAATAAGAAGTATTTATTACTCATCTAAATTATACACGTAAATAATAATATTTAAAAGAACTACTGTAACTAAGTAAGTAACACTCACATGTTTTTAAAATTTGAAATAAGTATACAGTTTCATTCAGATACATCTTGTGGTCACTGTGCCATCTTCAGGGCGATACCCAAAGCAACTGTGCACCCCATCCAACTAAGGGCATCGGCTGCACAGATGTTCCTGATAAATGGGGCAGGAAAATTTTCCGCGACACCGTGCTTTCATGGTACCCCATGATTCCTTGTTGGGTGAAGCCCCTCTAGATGTTGACATGTCAACTTTGCAGTCACATGAAAGAAATGCCTAATAGTGTTTTGCAGTCAAGTTGGTTTACGATAATTGGTTACAATAGTTGGTTACAATAATTTTGAATAATTGTTATCATAGCTATGGTCAAAGACTGTACAAAGAACTGTAAATAAAAAGACTAAAAAATAATAATAAAAATAAAGCAAAACTACAAGTAAAGCAAAAAACGACAGAGACATTCTGTACACAATAAAAGACAATGCGCTCGCGTGCGTTACGATGCCACGCCGAAATAGCGAGCCCCCAAGGGACCCAAAACGCCCACAAAGACCTGTATTTTTGTTCATCCCATATCTCAGCGAGCTGTGCGTGGCGTAACCGTATTACAGGCCTGGGATCCTGGTTCTTGTCCTCCCCATTAATGCGCGGGTTGGAATACCTTGCAAGAGTGTTGTACAGCATATTCGCCGGAAATATCGGTGCTTGGGGCCTTCGGGTTCTTTACAGCCTTCCGTAAAAGCCTTGTGCTGCCATACCGATTGGGTAATCCGTATGTATGGTTTCCGTTTTGTTCTTTAGACCGGGTTCGATCCCAGGCCAATGGCTTTTTTTTTCTCTGTTTTTTTTTTTTTTTTACACAGTTCAAGATAACATTTTTTAGTATTTTTTTTATAACACTCATCAAAAAAGTGGTGTGACATAGGTTCGTCTACCTGATCCAGGATACTAAAGATACAGGCCTGATATGCATTATATACAGCTAGCAAAATGAGCTTGCTAGCTTAACTGATTATTTGTATTCGATATTTTCCTAGTAAGAGAACAAAAATAAAAAGCATAGAGTCGAGGAATTAAACAAGTTATGTGATCTTTAATGTTCTATTAGGAGGGGTACATTTTGTACAAAGAAGCATACATAGAATATGCTTCAAAGTGCAGTGTGATGAAGAGCTTTGCAATAGCTCTCCGGCCAGGACACAATCAATTTCAGTCAAATTCTAATGTTGACCTATGAGCCTTTGGTACATGTGGAAGACTTGCATTCAAAGGAAATGCCCACAAACTGTCAATAAACATTCAGTAAAATATCGAATATTATTTTAACAAAGCATTGACAACTATTAAAGTTCAACTGTGTGTAGACAATTGAAAGCCTACAATAAACACTGACTCCAGACATGCGCAATGCCATGACGCTGACCCTTTATTGAGTGGAGAGGGGGGATACCAGTTTATTAAAAGTCTATTTGTGAGACCAAGAAACTGGTTGAAAGAACAAGTGTGTTAATAGTAAAACAATTATTTGATTACAAAACTACTGTAGATTCCTTTGCACCAAGATAATAACACACATTATTTTGTTTGTTATTTAGGAGGAACGATACGAGCTCTACGAGACAAATAAGAAGTATTTATTACTCATCTAAATTATACACGTAAATAATAATATTCAAAAGAACTACTGTAACTAAGTAAGTAACACTCACATGTTTTTAAAATTTGAAATAACTATACAGTTTCATTCAGATACATCTTATGGTCACTGTGCCATCTTCAGGGCGATACCCAAAGCAACTGTGCACCCCATCCAACTAAGGGCATCGGCTGCACAGATGTTCCTGATAAATGGGGCAGGAAAATTTTCCGCGACACCGTGCTTTCATGGTCCCCCATGATTCCTTGTTGGATGAAGCCCCTTTAGATGTTGACATGTCAACTTTGCAGTCACATGAAAGAAATGCCTAATAGTGTTTTGCAGTCAAGTTGGTTTACGATAATTGGTTACAATAGTTGGTTACAATAATTTTGAATAATTGTTATCATAGCTATGGTCAAATACTGTACAAAGAACTGTAAATAAAAAGACAAAAAAATAATAATAAAAATAAAGCAAAACTACAAGTAAAGCAAAAAACGACAGAGACATTCTGTACACAATAAAAGACAATGCGCTCGCGTGCGTTACGATGCCACGCCGAAATAGCGAGCCCCCAAGGGACCCAAAACGCCCACATAGACCTGTATTTTTTTTCATCCCATATCTCAGCGAGCTGTGCGTGGCGTAACCGTATTACATGCCTGGGATCCTGGTTATTGTCCTCCCCATTAATGCGCGAGCGGAATACCTTGCAAGAGTGTTGTACAGCATATTCGCCGGAAATATCGGTGCTTGGGGCCTTCGGGTTCTTTACAGCCTTCCGTAAAAGCCTTGTGCTGCCATACCGATTGGGTAATCCGTATGTATGGTTTCCGTTTTGTTCTTTAGGCCGGGTTCGATCCCAGGCCAATGGCCTTTTTTTTCTCTGTTTTTTTTTTTTTTACACAGTTCAAGATAACGTTTTTTAGTATTTTTTTTATAACACTCATCAAAAAAGTGATGTGACATAGGTTCGTCTACCTGATCCAGGATACTGAAGATACAGGCCTGATATGCATTATATACAGCTAGCAAAATGAGCTTGCTAGCTTAACTGATTATTTGTATTCGATATTTTCCTAGTAAGAGAACAAAAATAAAAAGCATAGAGTCGAGGAAGTAAACAAGTTATGTGATCTTTAATGTTCTATTAGGAGGGGTACATTTTGTACAAAGAAGCATACATAGAATATGCTTCAAAGTGCAGTGTGATGAAGAGCTTTGCAATAGCTCTCCGGCCAGGACACAATGAATTTCAGTCAAATTCTAATGTTGACCTATGAGCCTTTGGTACATGTGGAAGACTTGCATTCAAAGGAAATGCCCACAAACTGTCAATAAACATTCAGTAAAATATCGAATATTATTTTAACAAAGCATTGACAACTATTAAAGTTCAACTGTGTGTAGACAATTGAAAGCCTACAATAAACACTGACTCCAGACATGCGCAATGCCATGACGCTGACCCTTTATTGAGTGGATAGGGGGGGATACCAGTTTATTAAAAGTCTATTTGTGAGACCAACAAACTGGTTGAAAGAACAAGTGTGTTTATAGTAAAACAATTATTTGATTACAAAACTACTGTAGATTCCTTTGCACCAAGATAATAACACACATTATTTTGTTTGTTATTTAGGAGGAACGATACGAGCTCTACGAGAGAAATAAGAAGTATTTATTACTCATCTAAATTATACACATAAATAATAATACTAAAAAGAACTACTGTAACTAAGTAAGTAACACTCACATGTTTTTAAAATTTGAAATAAGTATACAGTTTCATTCAGATACATCTTGTGGTCACTGTGCCATCTTCAGGGCGATACCCAAAGCAACTATGCACCCCATCCAACTAAGGGCATCGGCTGCACAGATGTTCCTGATAAATGGGGCAGGAAAATTTTCCGCGACACCGTGCTTTCATGGTCCCCCATGATTCCTTGTTGGGTGAAGCCCCTCTAGATGTTGACATGTCAACTTTGCAGTCACATGAAAGAAATGCCTAATAGTGTTTTGCAGTCAAGTTGGTTTACGATAATTGGTTACAATAGTTGGTTACAATAATTTTGAACAATTGTTATCATAGCTATGGTCAAATACTGTACAAAGAACTGTAAATAAAAAGACAAAAAAATAATAATAAAAATAAAGCAAAACTACAAGTAAAGCAAAAAACGACAGAGACATTCTGTACACAATAAAAGACAATGCGCTCGCGTGCGTTACGATGCCACGCCGAAATAGCGAGCCCCCAAGTGACCCAAAACGCCCACAAAGACCTGTATTTTTTTTTCATCCCAAATCTCAGCGAGCTGTGCGTGGCGTAACCGTATTACAGGCCTGGGATCCTGGTTATTGTCCTCCCCATTAATGCGCGGGTTGGAATACCTTGCAAGAGTGTTGTACAGCAAATTCGCCGGAAATATCGGTGCTTGGGGCCTTCGGGTTCTTTACAGCCTTCCGTAAAAGCCTTGTGCTGCCATACCGATTTGGTAATCCGTATGTATGGTTTCCGTTTTGTTCTTTATGCCGGGTTCGATCCCAGGCCAATGGCCTTTCTTTTTCTATGTTTTTTTTTTTTTTTTTTTTTTTTTTTTTTACACAGTTCAAGATAACGTTTTTTAGTATTTTTTTTATAATACTCATCAAAAAAGTGGTGTGACATAGGTTCGTCTACCTGATCCAGGATACTAAAGATACAGGCCTGATATGCATTATATACAGCTAGCAAAATGAGCTTGCTAGCTTAACTGATTATTTGTATTCGATATTTTAATAGTAAGAGAACAAAAATAAAAAGCATAGAGTCGAGGAAGTAAACAAGTTATGTGATCTTTAATGTTCTATTAGGAGGGGTACATTTTGTACAAAGAAGCATACATAGAATATGCTTCAAAGTGCAGTGTGATGAAGAGCTTTGCAATAGCTCTCCGGCCAGGACACAATGAATTTCAGTCAAATTCTAATGTTGACCTATGAGCCTTTGGTACATGTGGAAGCCTTGCATTCAAAGGAAATGCCCACAAACTGTCAATAAACATTCAGTAAAATATCGAATATTATTTTAACAAAGCATTCACAACTATTAAAGTTCAACTGTGTGTAGACAATTGAAAGCCTACAATAAACACTGACTCCAGACATGCGCAATGCCATGACGCTGACCCTTTATTGAGTGGAGAGGGGGGGATACCAGTTTATTTAAAGTCTATTTGTGAGACCAACAAACTGGTTGAAAGAACAAGTGTGTTAATAGTAAAACAATTATTTGATTACAAAACTACTGTAGATTCCTTTGCACCAAGATAATAACACACATTATTTTGTTTGTTATTTAGGAGGAACGATACGAGCTCTACGAGACAAATAAGAAGTATTTATTACTCATCTAAATTATACACGTAAATAATAATATTCAAAAGAACTACTGTAACTAAGTAAGTAACACTCACATGTTTTTAAAATTTGAAATAAGTATACAGTTTCATTCAGATACATCTTGTGGTCACTGTGCCATCTTCAGGGCGATACCCAAAGCAACTGTGCACCCCATCCAACTAAGGGCATCGGCTGCACAGATGTTCCTGATAAATGGGGCAGGAAAATTTTCCGCGACACCGTGCTTTCATGGTCCCTCATGATTCCTTGTTGGGTGAAGCCCCTCTAGATGTTGACATGTCAACTTTGCAGTCACATGAAAGAAATGCCTAATAGTGTTTTGCAGTCAAGTTGGTTTACGATAATTGGTTACAATAGTTGGTTACAATAATTTTGAATAATTGTTATCATAGCTATGGTCAAATACTGTACAAAGAACTGTAAATAAAAAGACAAAAAAATAATAATAAAAATAAAGCAAAACTAAAAGTAAAGCAAAAAACGACAGAGACATTCTGTACACAATAAAAGACAATGCGCTCGCGTGCGTTACGATGCCACGCCGAAATAGCGAGCCCCCAAGGGACCCAAAACGCCCACATAGACCTGTATTATTTTTCATCCCATATCTCAGCGAGCTGTGCGTGGCGTAACCGTATTACAGGCCTGGGATCCTGGTTATTGTCCTCCCCATTAATGCGCGGGTTGGAATACCTTGCAAGAGTGTTGTACAGCATATTCGCCGGAAATATCGGTGCTTGGGGCCTTCGGGTTCTTTACAGCCTTCCGTAAAAGCCTTGTGCTGCCATACCGATTGGGTAATCCGTATGTATGGTTTCCGTTTTGTTCTTTAGACCGGGTTCGATCCCAGGCCAATGGCTTTTTTTTTTCTCTGTTTTTTTTTTTTTTTTACACAGTTCAAGATAACGTTTTTTAGTATTTTTTTTATAACACTCATCAAAAAAGTGATGTGACATAGGTTCGTCTACCTGATCCAGGATACTAAAGATACAGGCCTGATATGCATTATATACAGCTAGCAAAATGAGCTTGCTAGCTTAACTGATTATTTGTATTCGATATTTTCCTAGTAAGAGAACAAAAATAAAAAGCATAGAGTCCAGGAAGTAAACAAGTTATGTGATCTTTAATGTTCTATTAGGAGGGGTACATTTTGTACAAAGAAGCATACATAGAATATGCTTCAAAGTGCAGTGTGATGAAGAGCTTTGCAATAGCTCTCCGGCCAGGACACAATGAATTTCAGTCAAATTCTAATGTTGACCTATGAGCCTTTGGTACATGTGGAAGACTTGCATTCAAAGGAAATGCCCACAAACTGTCAATAAACATTCATTAAAATATCGAATATTATTTGAACAAAGCATTGACAACTATTAAAGTTCAACTGTGTGTAGACAATTGAAAGCCTACAATAAACACTGACTCCAGACATGCGCAATGCCATGACGCTGACCCTTTATTGAGTGGAGAGGGGGGGATACCAGTTTATTAAAAGTATATTTGTGAGACCAACAAACTGGTTGAAAGAACAAGTGTGTTAATAGTAAAACAATTATTTGATTACAAAACTACTGTAGATTCCTTTGCACCAAGATAATAACACACATTATTTTGTTTGTTATTTAGGAGGAACGATACGAGCTCTACGAGACAAATAAGAAGTATTTATTACTCATCTAAATTATACACGTAAATAATAATATTCAAAAGAACTACTGTAACTAAGTAAGTAACCCTCACATGTTTTTAAAATTTGAAATAAGTATACAGTTTCATTCAGATACATCTTGTGGTCACTGTGCCATCTTCAGGGCGATACCCAAAGCAACTGTGCACCCCATCCAACTAAGGGCATCGGCTGCACAGATGTTCCTGATAAATGGGGAAGGAAAATTTTCCGCGACACCGTGCTTTCATGGTCCCCCATGATTCCTTGTTGGGTGAAGCCCCTCTAGATGTTGACATGTCAACTTTGCAGTCACATGAAAGAAATGCCTAATAGTGTTTTGCAGTCAAGTTGGTTTACGATAATTGGTTACAATAGTTGGTTACAATAATTTTGAATAATTGTTATCATAGCTATGGTCAAATACTGTACAAAGAACTGTAAATAAAAAGACAAAAAAATAATAATAAAAATAAAGCAAAACTAAAAGTAAAGCAAAAAACGACAGAGACATTCTGTACACAATAAAAGACAATGCGCTCGCGTGCGTTACGAAGCCACGCCGAAATAGCGAGCCCCCAACGGACCCAAAACGCCCACATAGACCTGTATTTTTTTTCATCCCATATCTCAGCGAGCTGTGCGTGGCGTAACCGTATTACAGGCCTGGGATCATGGTTATTGTCCTCCCCATTAATGCGCGGGTTGGAATACCTTGCAAGAGTGTTGTACAGCATATTCGCCGGAAATATCGGTGCTTGGGGCCTTCGGGTTCTTTACAGCCTTTCGTAAAAGCCTTGTGCTGCCATACCGATTGGGTAATCCGTATGTATGGTTTCCGTTTTGTTCTTTAGACCGGGTTCGATCCCAGGCCAATGGCCTTTCTTTTTCTATGTTTTTTTTTTTTTTTTTTTTACACAGTTCAAGATAACGTTTTTTAGTATTTTTTTTATAATACTCATCAAAAAAGTGGTGTGACATAGGTTCGTCTACCTGATCCAGGATACTAAAGATACAGGCCTCATATGCATTATATACAGCTAGCAAAATGAGCTTGCTAGCTTAACTGATTATTTGTATTCGATATTTTCCTAGTAAGAGAACAAAAATAAAAAGCATAGAGTCGAGGAAGTAAACAAGTTATGTGATCTTTAATGTTCTATTAGGAGGGGTACATTTTGTACAAAGAAGCATACATAGAATATGCTTCAAAGTGCAGTGTGATGAAGAGCTTTGCAATAGCTCTTCGGCCAGGACACAATGAATTTCAGTCAAATTCTAATGTTGACCTATGAGCCTTTGGTACATGTGGAAGACTTGCATTCAAAGGAAATGCCCACAAACTGTCAATAAACATTCAGTAAAATATCGAATATTATTTGAACAAAGCATTGACAACTATTAAAGTTCAACTGTGTGTAGACAATTGAAAGCCTACAATAAACACTGACTCCAGACATGCGCAATGCCATGACGCTGACCCTTTATTGAGTGGAGAGGGGGGGGGATACCAGTTTATTAAAAGTATATTTGTGTGACCAACAAACTGGTTGAAAGAACAAGTGTGTTAATAGTAAAACAATTATTTGATTACAAAACTACTGTAGATTCCTTTGCACCAAGATAATAACACACATTATTTTGTTTGTTATTTAGGAGGAACGATACGAGCTCTACGAGACAAATAAGAAGTATTTATTACTCATCTAAATTATACACATAAATAATAATATTCAAAAGAATTACTGTAACTAAGTAATCAACACTCACATGTTTTTAAAATTTGAAATAACTATACAGTTTCATTCAGATACATCTTATGGTCACTGTGCCATCTTCAGGGCGATACCCAAAGCAACTGTGCACCCCATTCAACTAAGGGCATCGGCTGCACAGATGTTCCTGATAAATGGGGCAGGAAAACTTTCCGCGACACCGTGCTTTCATGGTCCCCAATGATTCCTTGTTGGGTGAAGCCCCTCTAGATGTTGACATGTCAACTTTGCAGTCACATGAAAGAAATGCCTAATAGTGTTTTGCAGTCAAGTTGGTTTACGATAATTGGTTACAATAGTTGGTTACAATAATTTTGAATAATTGTTATCATAGCTATGGTCAAATACTGTACAAAGAACTGTAAATAAAAAGACAAAAAAATAATAATAAAAATAAAGCAAAACTAAAAGTAAAGCAAAAAACGACAGAGACATTCTGTACACAATAAAAGACAATGCGCTCGCGTGCGTTACGATGCCACGCCGAAATAGCGAGCCCCCAAGGGACCCAAAACGCCCACATAGACCTGTATTTTTTTTCATCCCATAT
This sequence comes from Nematostella vectensis, assembly GCF_932526225.1. Classification (NCBI taxonomy): domain Eukaryota; kingdom Metazoa; phylum Cnidaria; class Anthozoa; order Actiniaria; family Edwardsiidae; genus Nematostella; species Nematostella vectensis. Next base: position 167,026 of record NC_064038.1, on the reverse strand, counting down.
CTCAGCGAGCTGTGCGTGGCGTAACCGTATTACAGGCCTGGGATCCTGGTTATTGTCCTCCCCATTAATGCGCGGGTTGGAATACCTTGCAAGAGTGTTGTACAGCATATTCGCCGGAAATATCGGTGCTTGGGGCCTTCGGGTTCTTTACAGCCTTCCGTAAAAGCCTTGTGCTGCCATACCGATTGGGTAATCCGTATGTATGGTTTCCGTTTTGTTCTTTAGGCCGGGTTCGATCCCAGGCCAATGGCCTTTCTTTTTCTATGTTTTTTTTTTTTTTTTTTTTTTTTTTTACACAGTTCAAGATAACGTTTTTTAGTATTTTTTTTATAATACTCATCAAAAAAGTGGTGTGACATAGGTTCGTCTACCTGATCCAGGATACTAAAGATACAGGCCTGATATGCATTATATACAGCTAGCAAAATGAGCTTGCTAGCTTAACTGATTATTTGTATTCGATATTTTCCTAGTAAGAGAACAAAAATAAAAAGCATAGAGTCGAGGAAGTAAACAAGTTATGTGATCTTTAATGTTCTATTAGGAGGGGTACATTTTGTACAAAGAAGCATACATAGAATATGCTTCAAAGTGCAGTGTGATGAAGAGCTTTGCAATAGCTCTCCGGCCAGGACACAATGAATTTCAGTCAAATTCTAATGTTGACCTATGAGCCTTTGGTACATGTGGAAGACTTGCATTCAAAGGAAATGCCCACAAACTGTCAATAAACATTCAGTAAAATATCGAATATTATTTGAACAAAGCATTGACAACTATTAAAGTTCAACTGTGTGTAGACAATTGAAAGCCTACAATAAACACTGACTCCAGACATGCGCAATGCCATGACGCTGACCCTTTATTGAGTGGAGAGGGGGGGATACCAGTTTATTAAAAGTATATTTGTGAGACCAACAAACTGGTTGAAAGAACAAGTGTGTTAATAGTAAAACAATTATTTGATTACAAAACTACTGTAGATTCCTTTGCACCAAGATAATAACACACATTATTTTGTTTGTTATTTAGGAGGAACGATACGAGCTCTACGAGACAAATAAGAAGTATTTATTACTCATCTAAATTATACACGTAAATAATAATATTCAAAAGAACTACTGTAACTAAGTAAGTAACACTCACATGTTTTTAAAATTTGAAATAAGTATACAGTTTCATTCAGATACATCTTGTGGTCACTGTGCCATCTTCAGGGCGATACCCAAAGCAACTGTGCACCCCATCCAACTAAGGCCATCGGCTGCACAGATGTTCCTGATAAATGGGGCAGGAAAATTTTCCGCGACACCGTGCTTTCATGGTCCCCCATGATTCCTTGTTGGGTGAAGCCCCTCTAGATGTTGACATGTCAACTTTGCAGTCACATGAAAGAAATGCCTAATAGTGTTTTGCAGTCAAGTTGGTTTACGATAATTGGTTACAATAGTTGGTTACAATAATTTTGAATAATTGTTATCATAGCTATGGTCAAATACTGTACAAAGAACTGTAAATAAAAAGACAAAAAAATAATAATAAAAATAAAGCAAAACTAAAAGTAAAGCAAAAAACGACAGAGACATTCTGTACACAATAAAAGACAATGCGCTCGCGTGCGTTACGATGACACGCCGAAATAGCGAGCCCCCAAGGGACCCAAAACGCCCACATAGACCTGTATTTTTTTTCATCCCATATCTCAGCGAGCTGTGCGTGGCGTAACCGTATTACAGGCCTGGGATCCTGGTTATTGTCCTCCCCATTAATGCGCGGGTTGGAATACCTTGCAAGAGTGTTGTACAGCATATTCGCCGGAAATATCGGTGCTTGGGGCCTTCGGGTTCTTTACAGCCATCCGTAAAAGCCTTGTGCTGCCATACCGATTGGGAAATCCGTATGTATGGTTTCCGTTTTGTTCTTTATGCCGGGTTCGATCCCAGGCCAATGGCCTTTTTTTTCTATGTTTTTTTTTTTTTTACACAGTTCAAGATAACGTTTTTTAGTATTTTTTTTATAATACTCATCAAAAAAGTGGTGTGACATAGGTTCGTCTACCTGATCCAGGATACTAAAGATACAGGCCTGATATGCATTATATACAGCTAGCAAAATGAGCTTGCTAGCTTAACTGATTATTTGTATTCGATATTTTCCTAGTAAGAGAACAAAAAATAAAAAGCATAGAGTCGAGGAAGTAAACAAGTTATGTGATCTTTAATGTTCTATTAGGAGGGGTACATTTTGTACAAAGAAGCATACATAGAATATGCTTCAAAGTGCAGTGTGATGAAGAGCTTTGCAATAGCTCTCCGGCCAGGACACAATGAATTTCAGTCAAATTCTAATGTTGACCTATGAGCCTTTGGTACATGTGGAAGACTTGCATTCAAAGGAAATGCCCACAAATTGTCAATAAACATTCATTAAAATATCGAATATTATTTTAACAAAGCATTGACAACTATTAAAGTTCAACTGTGTGTAGACAATTGAAAGCCTACAATAAACAATGACTCCAGACATGCGCAATGCCATGACGCTGACCCTTTATTGAGTGGAGAGGGGGGGATACCAGTTTATTAAAAGTCTATTTGTGAGACCAACAAACTGGTTGAAAGAACAAGTGTGTTAATAGTAAAACAATTTTTAGATTACAAAACTACTGTAGATTCCTTTGCACCAAGATAATAGCACACATTATTTTGTTTGTTATTTAGGAGGAACGATACGAGCTCTACGAGACAAATAAGAAGTATTTATTACTCATCTAAATTATACACGTAAACAATAATATTCAAAAGAACTACTGTAACTAAGTAAGTAACACTCACATGTTTTTAAAATTTGAAATAAGTAAACAGTTTCATTCAGATACATCTTATGGTCACTGTGCCATCTTCAGGGCGATACCCAAAGCAACTGTGCACCCCATCCAACTAAGGGCATCGGCTGAACAGATGTTCCTGATAAATGGGGCAGGAAAATTTTCCGCGACACCGTGCTTTCATGGTCCACCATGATTCCTTGTTGGGTGAAGCCCCTCTAGATGTTGACATGTCAACTTTGCAGTCACATGAAAGAAATGCCTAATAGTGTTTTGCAGTCAAGTTGGTTTACGATAATTGGTTACAATAGTTGGTTACAATAATTTTGAATAATTGTTATCATAGCTATGGTCAAATACTGTACAAATAACTGTAAATAAAAAGACAAAAAAATAATAATAAAAATAAAGCAAAACTAAAAGTAAAGCAAAAAACGACAGAGACATTCTGTACACAATAAAAGACAATGCGCTCGCGTGCGTTACGATGCCACGCCGAAATAGCGAGCCCCCAAGGGACCCAAAACGCCCACATAGACCTGTATTTTTTTTCATCCCATATCTCAGCGAGCTGTGCGTGGCGTAACCGTATTACAGGCCTGTGATCCTGGTTATTGTCCTCCCCATTAATGCGCGGGTTGGAATACCTTGCAAGAGTGTTGTACAGCATATTCGCCGGAAATATCGGTGCTTGGGGCCTTCGGGTTCTTTACAGCCTTCCGTAAAAGCCTTGTGCTGCTATACCGATTGGGTAATCCGTATGTATGGTTTCCGTTTTGTTCTTTAGGCCGGGTTCGATCCCAGGCCAATGGCCTTTTTTTTTTTATGTTTTTTTTTTTTACACAGTTCAAGATAACGTTTTTCAGTATTTTTTTTTATAATACTCATCAAAAAAGTGGTGTGACATAGGTTCGTCTACCTGATCCAGGATACTAAAGATACAGGCCTGATATGCATTATATACAGCTAGCAAAATGAGCTTGCTAGCTTAACTGATTATTTGTATTCGATATTTTCCTAGTAAGAGAACAAAAATAAAAAGCATAGAGTCGAGGAAGTAAACAAGTTATGTGATCTTTAATGTTCTATTAGGAGGGGTACATTTTGTACAAAGAAGCATACATAGAATATGCTTCAAAGTGCAGTGTGATGAAGAGCTTTGCAATAGCTCTCCGGCCAGGACACAATGAATTTCAGTCAAATTCTAATGTTGACCTATGAGCCTTTGGTACATGTGGAAGACTTGCATTCAAAGGAAATGCCTACAAACTGTCAATAAACATTCAGTAAAATATCGAATATTATTTTAACAAAGCATTGACAACTATTAAAGTTCAACTGTGTGTAGACAATTGAAAGCCTACAATCAACACTGACTCCAGACATGCGCAATGCCATGACGCTGACCCTTTATTGAGTGGAGAGGGGGGGATACCAGTTTATTAAAAGTCTATTTGTGACACCAACAAACTGGTTGAAAGAACAAGTGTGTTAATAGTAAAACAATTATTTGATTACAAAACTACTGTAGATTCCTTTGCACCAAGATAAGAACACACATTATTTTGTTTGTTATTTAGGAGGAACGATACGAGCTCTACTTGACAAATAAGAAGTATTTATTACTCATCTAAATTATACACGTAAATAATAATATTCAAAAGAACTACTGTAACTAAGTAAGTAACACTCGCATGTTTTTAAAATTTGAAATAAGTATACAGTTTCATTCAGATACATCTTGTGGTCACTGTGCCATCTTCAGGTCGATACCCAAAGCAACTGTGCACCCCATCCAACTAAGGGCATCGGCTGCACAGATGTTCCTGATAAATGGGGCAGGAAAATTTTCCGCGACACCGTGCTTTCATGGTCCCCCATGATTCCTTGTTGGGTGAAGCCCCTCTAGATGTTGACATGTCAACTTTGCAGTCACATGAAAGAAATGCCTAATAGTGTTTTGCAGTCAAGTTGGTTTACGATAATTGGTTACAATAGTTGTTATAATAATAGTTGTTATAATAATTGTTATCATAGCTATGGTCAAATACTGTACAAAGAACTGTAAATAAAAAGACAAAAAAATAATAATAAAAATAAAGCAAAACTAAAAGTAAAGCAAAAAACGACAGAGACATTCTGTACACAATAAAAGACAATGCGCTCGCGTGCGTTACGATGACACGCCGAAATAGCGAGCCCCCAAGGGACCCAAAACGCCCACATAGACCTGTATTTTTTTTCATCCCATATCTCAGCGAGCTGTGCGTGGCGTAACCGTATTACAGGCCTGGGATCCTGGTTATTGTCCTCCCCATTAATGCGCGGGTTGGAATACCTTGCAAGAGTGTTGTACAGCATATTCGCCGGAAATATCGGTGCTTGGGGCCTTCGGGTTCTTTACAGCCTTCCGTAAAAGCCTTGTGCTGCCATACCGATTTGGTAATCCGTATGTATGGTTTCCGTTTTGTTCTTTATGCCGGGTTCGATCCAAGGCCAATGGCCTTTCTTTTTCTATGTTTTTTTTTTTTTTTTTTTTTACACAGTTCAAGATAACGTTTCTTAGTATTTTTTTTATAATACTCATCAAAAAAGTGGTGTGACATAGGTTCGTCTACCTGATCCAGGATACTAAAGATACAGGCCTGATATGCATTATATACAGCTAGCAAAATGAGCTTGCTAGCTTAACTGATTATTTGTATTCGATATTTTCCTAGTAAGAGAACAAAAATAAAAAGCATAGAGTCGAGGAAGTAAACAAGTTATGTGATCTTTAATGTTCTATTAGGAGGGGTACATTTTGTACAAAGAAGCATACATAGAATATGCTTCAAAGTGCAGTGTGATGAAGAGCTTTGCAATAGCTCTCCGGCCAGGACACAATGAATTTCAGTCAAATTCTAATGTTGACCTATGAGCCTTTGGTACATGTGGAAGACTTGCATTCAAAGGAAATGCCCACAAACTGTCAATAAACATTCAGTAAAATATCGAATATTATTTTAACAAAGAATTGACAACTATTAAAGTTCAACTGTGTGTAGACAATTGAAAGCCTACAATCAACACTGACTCCAGACATGCGCAATGCCATGACGCTGACCCTTTATTGAGTGGAGAGGGGGGGATACCAGTTTATTAAAAGTCTATTTGTGACACCAACAAACTGGTTGAAAGAACAAGTGTGTTAATAGTAAAACAATTATTTGATTACAAAACTACTGTAGATTCCTTTGCACCAAGATAAGAACACACATTATTTTGTTTGTTATTTAGAAGGAACGATACGAGCTCTACTTGACAAATAAGAAGTATTTATTACTCATCTAAATTATACACGTAAATAATAATATTCAAAAGAACTACTGTAACTAAGTAAGTAACACTCGCATGTTTTTAAAATTTGAAATAAGTATACAGTTTCATTCAGATACATCTTGTGGTCACTGTGCCATCTTCAGGGCGATACCCAAAGCAACTGTGCACCCCATCCAACTAAGGGCATCGGCTGCACAGATGTTCCTGATAAATGGGGCAGGAAAATTTTCCGCGACACCGTGCTTTCATGGTCCCCCATGATTCCTTGTTGGGTGAAGCCCCTCTAGATGTTGACATGTCAACTTTGCAGTCACATGAAAGAAATGCCTAATAGTGTTTTGCAGTCAAGTTGGTTTACGATAATTGGTTACAATAGTTGTTATAATAATAGTTGTTATAATAATTGTTATCATAGCTATGGTCAAATACTGTACAAAGAACTGTAAATAAAAAGACAAAAAAATAATAATAAAAATAAAGCAAAACTAAAAGTAAAGCAAAAAACGACAGAGACATTCTGTACACAATAAAAGACAATGCGCTCGCGTGCGTTACGATGACACGCCGAAATAGCGAGCCCCCAAGGGACCCAAAACGCCCACATAGACCTGTATTTTTTTTCATCCCATATCTCAGCGAGCTGTGCGTGGCGTAACCGTATTACAGGCCTGGGATCCTGGTTATTGTCCTCCCCATTAATGCGCGGGTTGGAATACCTTGCAAGAGTGTTGTACAGCATATTCGCCGGAAATATCGGTGCTTGGGGCCTTCGGGTTCTTTACAGCCTTCCGTAAAAGCCTTGTGCTGCCATACCGATTGGGTAATCCGTATGTATGGTTTCCGTTTTGTTCTTTATGCCGGGTTCGATCCCAGGCCAATGGCCTTTTTTTTCTATGTTTTTTTTTTTTTTTACACAGTTCAAGATAACGTTTTTCAGTATTTTTTTTTTATAATACTCATCAAAAAAGTGGTGTGACATAGGTTCGTCTACCTGATCCAGGATACTAAAGATACAGGCCTGATATGCATTATATACAGCTAGCAAAATGAGCTTGCTAGCTTAACTGATTATTTGTATTCGATATTTTCCTAGTAAGAGAACAAAAATAAAAAGCATAGAGTCGAGGAAGTAAACAAGTTATGTGATCTTTAATGTTCTATTAGGAGGGGTACATTTTGTACAAAGAAGCATACATAGAATATGCTTCAAAGTGCAGTGTGATGAAGAGCTTTGCAATAGCTCTCCGGCCAGGACACAATGAATTTCAGTCAAATTCTAATGTTGACCTATGAGCCTTTGGTACATGTGGAAGACTTGCATTCAAAGGAAATGCCCACAAACTGTCAATAAACATTCAGTAAAATATCGAATATTATTTTAACAAAGCATTGACAACTATTAAAGTTCAACTGTGTGTAGACAATTGAAAGCCTACAATCAACACTGACTCCAGACATGCGCAATGCCATGACGCTGACCCTTTATTGAGTGGAGAGGGGGGGATACCAGTTTATTAAAAGTCTATTTGTGACACCAACAAACTGGTTGAAAGAACAAGTGTGTTAATAGTAAAACAATTATTTGATTACAAAACTACTGTAGATTCCTTTGCACCAAGATAAGAACACACATTATTTTGTTTGTTATTTAGGAGGAACGATACGAGCTCTACTTGACAAATAAGAAGTATTTATTACTCATCTAAATTATACACGTAAATAATAATATTCAAAAGAACTACTGTAACTAAGTAAGTAACACTCGCATGTTTTTAAAATTTGAAATAAGTATACAGTTTCATTCAGATACATCTTGTGGTCACTGTGCCATCTTCAGGGCGATACCCAAAGCAACTGTGCACCCCATCCAACTAAGGGCATCGGCTGCACAGATGTTCCTGATAAATGGGGCAGGAAAATTTTCCGCGACACCGTGCTTTCATGGTCCCCCATGATTCCTTGTTGGGTGAAGCCCCTCTAGATGTTGACATGTCAACTTTGCAGTCACATGAAAGAAATGCCTAATAGTGTTTTGCAGTCAAGTTGGTTTACGATAATTGGTTACAATAGTTGTTATAATAATAGTTGTTATAATAATTGTTATCATAGCTATGGTCAAATACTGTACAAAGAACTGTAAATAAAAAGACAAAAAAATAATAATAAAAATAAAGCAAAACTAAAAGTAAAGCAAAAAACGACAGAGACATTCTGTACACAATAAAAGACAATGCGCTCGCGTGCGTTACGATGACACGCCGAAATAGCGAGCCCCCAAGGGACCCAAAACGCCCACATAGACCTGTATTTTTTTTCATCCCATATCTCAGCGAGCTGTGCGTGGCGTAACCGTATTACAGGCCTGGGATCCTGGTTATTGTCCTCCCCATTAATGCGCGGGTTGGAATACCTTGCAAGAGTGTTGTACAGCATATTCGCCGGAAATATCGGTGCTTGGGGCCTTCGGGTTCTTTACAGCCTTCCGTAAAAGCCTTGTGCTGCCATACCGATTTGGTAATCCGTATGTATGGTTTCCGTTTTGCTCTTTATGCCGGGTTCGATCCAAGGCCAATGGCCTTTCTTTTTCTATGTTTTTTTTTTTTTTTTTTTTTACACAGTTCAAGATAACGTTTCTTAGTATTTTTTTTATAATACTCATCAAAAAAGTGGTGTGACATAGGTTCGTCTACCTGATCCAGGATACTAAAGATACAGGCCTGATATGCATTATATACAGCTAGCAAAATGAGCTTGCTAGCTTAACTGATTATTTGTATTCGATATTTTCCTAGTAAGAGAACAAAAATAAAAAGCATAGAGTCGAGGAAGTAAACAAGTTATGTGATCTTTAATGTTCTATTAGGAGGGGTACATTTTGTACAAAGAAGCATACATAGAATATGCTTCAAAGTGCAGTGTGATGAAGAGCTTTGCAATAGCTCTCCGGCCAGGACACAATGAATTTCAGTCAAATTCTAATGTTGACCTATGAGCCTTTGGTACATGTGGAAGACTTGCATTCAAAGGAAATGCCCACAAACTGTCAATAAACATTCAGTAAAATATCGAATATTATTTTAACAAAGAATTGACAACTATTAAAGTTCAACTGTGTGTAGACAATTGAAAGCCTACAATCAACACTGACTCCAGACATGCGCAATGCCATGACGCTGACCCTTTATTGAGTGGAGAGGGGGGGATACCAGTTTATTAAAAGTCTATTTGTGACACCAACAAACTGGTTGAAAGAACAAGTGTGTTAATAGTAAAACAATTATTTGATTACAAAACTACTGTAGATTCCTTTGCACCAAGATAAGAACACACATTATTTTGTTTGTTATTTAGAAGGAACGATACGAGCTCTACTTGACAAATAAGAAGTATTTATTACTCATCTAAATTATACACGTAAATAATAATATTCAAAAGAACTACTGTAACTAAGTAAGTAACACTCGCATGTTTTTAAAATTTGAAATAAGTATACAGTTTCATTCAGATACATCTTGTGGTCACTGTGCCATCTTCAGGGCGATACCCAAAGCAACTGTGCACCCCATCCAACTAAGGGCATCGGCTGCACAGATGTTCCTGATAAATGGGGCAGGAAAATTTTCCGCGACACCGTGCTTTCATGGTCCCCCATGATTCCTTGTTGGGTGAAGCCCCTCTAGATGTTGACATGTCAACTTTGCAGTCACATGAAAGAAATGCCTAATAGTGTTTTGCAGTCAAGTTGGTTTACGATAATTGGTTACAATAGTTGTTATAATAATAGTTGTTATAATAATTGTTATCATAGCTATGGTCAAATACTGTACAAAGAACTGTAAATAAAAAGACAAAAAAATAATAATAAAAATAAAGCAAAACTAAAAGTAAAGCAAAAAACGACAGAGACATTCTGTACACAATAAAAGACAATGCGCTCGCGTGCGTTACGATGACACGCCGAAATAGCGAGCCCCCAAGGGACCCAAAACGCCCACATAGACCTGTATTTTTTTTCATCCCATATCTCAGCGAGCTGTGCGTGGCGTAACCGTATTACAGGCCTGGGATCCTGGTTATTGTCCTCCCCATTAATGCGCGGGTTGGAATACCTTGCAAGAGTGTTGTACAGCATATTCGCCGGAAATATCGGTGCTTGGGGCCTTCGGGTTCTTTACAGCCTTCCGTAAAAGCCTTGTGCTGCCATACCGATTGGGTAATCCGTATGTATGGTTTCCGTTTTGTTCTTTATGCCGGGTTCGATCCCAGGCCAATGGCCTTTTTTTTCTATGTTTTTTTTTTTTTTTACACAGTTCAAGATAACGTTTTTCAGTATTTTTTTTTTATAATACTCATCAAAAAAGTGGTGTGACATAGGTTCGTCTACCTGATCCAGGATACTAAAGATACAGGCCTGATATGCATTATATACAGCTAGCAAAATGAGCTTGCTAGCTTAACTGATTATTTGTATTCGATATTTTCCTAGTAAGAGAACAAAAATAAAAAGCATAGAGTCGAGGAAGTAAACAAGTTATGTGATCTTTAATGTTCTATTAGGAGGGGTACATTTTGTACAAAGAAGCATACATAGAATATGCTTCAAAGTGCAGTGTGATGAAGAGCTTTGCAATAGCTCTCCGGCCAGGACACAATGAATTTCAGTCAAATTCTAATGTTGACCTATGAGCCTTTGGTACATGTGGAAGACTTGCATTCAAAGGAAATGCCCACAAACTGTCAATAAACATTCAGTAAAATATCGAATATTATTTTAACAAAGCATTGACAACTATTAAAGTTCAACTGTGTGTAGACAATTGAAAGCCTACAATCAACACTGACTCCAGACATGCGCAATGCCATGACGCTGACCCTTTATTGAGTGGAGAGGGGGGGATACCAGTTTATTAAAAGTCTATTTGTGACACCAACAAACTGGTTGAAAGAACAAGTGTGTTAATAGTAAAACAATTATTTGATTACAAAACTACTGTAGATTCCTTTGCACCAAGATAAGAACACACATTATTTTGTTTGTTATTTAGGAGGAACGATACGAGCTCTACTTGACAAATAAGAAGTATTTATTACTCATCTAAATTATACACGTAAATAATAATATTCAAAAGAACTACTGTAACTAAGTAAGTAACACTCGCATGTTTTTAAAATTTGAAATAAGTATACAGTTTCATTCAGATACATCTTGTGGTCACTGTGCCATCTTCAGGGCGATACCCAAAGCAACTGTGCACCCCATCCAACTAAGGGCATCGGCTGCACAGATGTTCCTGATAAATGGGGCAGGAAAATTTTCCGCGACACCGTGCTTTCATGGTCCCCCATGATTCCTTGTTGGGTGAAGCCCCTCTAGATGTTGACATGTCAACTTTGCAGTCACATGAAAGAAATGCCTAATAGTGTTTTGCAGTCAAGTTGGTTTACGATAATTGGTTACAATAGTTGTTATAATAATAGTTGTTATAATAATTGTTATCATAGCTATGGTCAAATACTGTACAAAGAACTGTAAATAAAAAGACAAAAAAATAATAATAAAAATAAAGCAAAACTAAAAGTAAAGCAAAAAACGACAGAGACATTCTGTACACAATAAAAGACAATGCGCTCGCGTGCGTTACGATGACACGCCGAAATAGCGAGCCCCCAAGGGACCCAAAACGCCCACATAGACCTGTATTTTTTTTCATCCCATATCTCAGCGAGCTGTGCGTGGCGTAACCGTATTACAGGCCTGGGATCCTGGTTATTGTCCTCCCCATTAATGCGCGGGTTGGAATACCTTGCAAGAGTGTTGTACAGCATATTCGCCGGAAATATCGGTGCTTGGGGCCTTCGGGTTCTTTACAGCCTTCCGTAAAAGCCTTGTGCTGCCATACCGATTTGGTAATCCGTATGTATGGTTTCCGTTTTGTTCTTTATGCCGGGTTCGATCCCAGGCCAATGGTCTTTCTTTTTCTATGTTTTTTTTTTTTTTTTTTTTTTTTTTTTTTACACAGTTCAAGATAACGTTTTTTAGTATTTTTTTTATAATACTCATCAAAAAAGTGGTGTGACATAGGTTCGTCTACCTGATCCAGGATACTAAAGATACAGGCCTCATATGCATTATATACAGCTAGCAAAATGAGCTTGCTAGCTTAACTGATTATTTGTATTCGATATTTTCCTAGTAAGAGAACAAAAATAAAAAGCATAGAGTCGAGGAAGTAAACAAGTTATGTGATCTTTAATGTTCTATTAGGAGGGGTACATTTTGTACAAAGAAGCATACATAGAATATGCTTCAACGTGCAGTGTGATGAAGAGCTTTGCAATAGCTCTCCGGCCAGGACACAATGAATTTCAGTCAAATTCTAATGTTGACCTATGAGCCTTTTGTACATGTGGAAGACTTGCATTCAAAGGAAATGCCCACAAACTGTCAATAAACATTCAGTAAAATATCGAATATTATTTTAACATAGCATTGACAACTATTAAAGTTCAACTGTGTGTAGACAATTGAAAGCCTACAATAAACACTGACTCCAGACATGCGCAATGCCATGACGCTGACCCTTTATTGAGTGGAGAGGGGGGGATACCAGTTTATTAAAAGTCTATTTGTGAGACCAACAAACTGGTTGAAAGAACAAGTGTGTTAATAGTAAAACAATTATTTGATTACAAAACTACTGTAGATTCCTTTGCACCAAGATAATAACACACATTATTTTGTTTGTTATTTAGGAGGAACGATACGAGCTCTACGAGACAAATAAGAAGTATTTATTACTCATCTAAATTATACACGTAAATAATAATATTCAAAAGAACTACTGTAACTAAGTAAGTAACACTCACATGTTTTTAAAATTTGAAATAAGTATACAGTTTCATTCAGATACATCTTGTGGTCACTGTGCCATCTTCAGGGCGATACCCAAAGCAACTGTGCACCCCATCCAACTAAGGGCATCGGCTGCACAGATGTTCCTGATAAATAGTGCAGGAAAATTTTCCGCGACACCGTGCTTTCATGGTCCCCCATGATTCCTTGTTGGGTGAAGCCCCTCTAGATGTTGACATGTCAACTTTGCAGTCACATGAAAGAAATGCCTAATAGTGTTTTGCAGTCAAGTTGGTTTACGATAATTGGTTACAATAGTTGGTTACAATAATTTTGAATAATTGTTATCATAGCTATGGTCAAATACTGTACAAAGAACTGTAAATAAAAAGACAAAAAAATAATAATAAAAATAAAGCAAAACTAAAAGTAAAGCAAAAAACGACAGAGACATTCTGTACACAATAAAAGACAATGCGCTCGCGTGCGTTACGATGCCACGCCGAAATAGCGAGCCCCCAAGGGACCCAAAACGCCCACAAAGACCTGTATTTTTTTTCATCCCATATCTCAGCGAGCTGTGCGTGGCGTAACCGTATTACAGGCCTGGGATCCTGGTTATTGTCCTCCCCATTAATGCGCGGGTTGGAATACCTTGCAAGAGTGTTGTACAGCATATTCGCCGGAAATATCGGTGCTTGGGGCCTTCGGGTTCTTTACAGCCTTCCGTAAAAGCCTTGTGCTGCCATACAGATTGGGTAATCCGTATGTATGGTTTCCGTTTTGTTCTTTAGGCCGGGTTCGATCCCAGGCCAATGGCCTTTTTTTTTCTATGTTTTTTTTTTTCACAGTTCAAGATAACGTTTTTTAGTATTTTTTTTATAATACTCATCAAAAAAGTGGTGTGACATAGGTTCGTCTACCTGATCCAGGATACTAAAGATACAGGCCTGATATGCATTATATACAGCTAGCAAAATGAGCTTGCTAGCTTAACTGATTATTTGTATTCGATATTTTCCTAGTAAGAGAACAAAAATAAAAAGCATAGAGTCGAGGAAGTAAACAAGTTATGTGATCTTTAATGTTCTATTAGGAGGGGTACATTTTGTACAAAGAAGCATACATAGAATATGCTTCAAAGTGCAGTGTGATGAAGAGCTTTGCAATAGCTCTCCGGCCAGGACACAATGAATTTCAGTCAAATTCTAATGTTGACCTATGAGCCTTTGGTACATGTGGAAGACTTGCATTCAAAGGAAATGCCCACAAACTGTCAATAAACATTCAGTAAAATATCGAATATTATTTTAACAAAGCATTGACAACTATTAAAGTTCAACTGTGTGTAGACAATTGAAAGCCTACAATCAACACTGACTCCAGACATGCGCAATGCCATGACGCTGACCCTTTATTGAGTGGAGAGGGGGGGATACCAGTTTATTAAAAGTCTATTTGTGACACCAACAAACTGGTTGAAAGAACAAGTGTGTTAATAGTAAAACAATTATTTGATTACAAAACTACTGTAGATTCCTTTGCACCAAGATAAGAACACACATTATTTTGTTTGTTATTTAGGAGGAACGATACGAGCTCTACTTGACAAATAAGAAGTATTTATTACTCATCTAAATTATACACGTAAATAATAATATTCAAAAGAACTACTGTAACTAAGTAAGTAACACTCGCATGTTTTTAAAATTTGAAATAAGTATACAGTTTCATTCAGATACATCTTGTGGTCACTGTGCCATCTTCAGGTCGATACCCAAAGCAACTGTGCACCCCATCCAACTAAGGGCATCGGCTGCACAGATGTTCCTGATAAATGGGGCAGGAAAATTTTCCGCGACACCGTGCTTTCATGGTCCCCCATGATTCCTTGTTGGGTGAAGCCCCTCTAGATGTTGACATGTCAACTTTGCAGTCACATGAAAGAAATGCCTAATAGTGTTTTGCAGTCAAGTTGGTTTACGATAATTGGTTACAATAGTTGTTATAATAATAGTTGTTATAATAATTGTTATCATAGCTATGGTCAAATACTGTACAAAGAACTGTAAATAAAAAGACAAAAAAATAATAATAAAAATAAAGCAAAACTAAAAGTAAAGCAAAAAACGACAGAGACATTCTGTACACAATAAAAGACAATGCGCTCGCGTGCGTTACGATGACACGCCGAAATAGCGAGCCCCCAAGGGACCCAAAACGCCCACATAGACCTGTATTTTTTTTCATCCCATATCTCAGCGAGCTGTGCGTGGCGTAACCGTATTACAGGCCTGGGATCCTGGTTATTGTCCTCCCCATTAATGCGCGGGTTGGAATACCTTGCAAGAGTGTTGTACAGCATATTCGCCGGAAATATCGGTGCTTGGGGCCTTCGGGTTCTTTACAGCCTTCCGTAAAAGCCTTGTGCTGCCATACCGATTTGGTAATCCGTATGTATGGTTTCCGTTTTGTTCTTTATGCCGGGTTCGATCCAAGGCCAATGGCCTTTCTTTTTCTATGTTTTTTTTTTTTTTTTTTTTTTTTTTTTTTACACAGTTCAAGATAACGTTTCTTAGTATTTTTTTTATAATACTCATCAAAAAAGTGGTGTGACATAGGTTCGTCTACCTGATCCAGGATACTAAAGATACAGGCCTGATATGCATTATATACAGCTAGCAAAATGAGCTTGCTAGCTTAACTGATTATTTGTATTCGATATTTTCCTAGTAAGAGAACAAAAATAAAAAGCATAGAGTCGAGGAAGTAAACAAGTTATGTGATCTTTAATGTTCTATTAGGAGGGGTACATTTTGTACAAAGAAGCATACATAGAATATGCTTCAAAGTGCAGTGTGATGAAGAGCTTTGCAATAGCTCTCCGGCCAGGACACAATGAATTTCAGTCAAATTCTAATGTTGACCTATGAGCCTTTGGTACATGTGGAAGACTTGCATTCAAAGGAAATGCCCACAAACTGTCAATAAACATTCAGTAAAATATCGAATATTATTTTAACAAAGAATTGACAACTATTAAAGTTCAACTGTGTGTAGACAATTGAAAGCCTACAATCAACACTGACTCCAGACATGCGCAATGCCATGACGCTGACCCTTTATTGAGTGGAGAGGGGGGGATACCAGTTTATTAAAAGTCTATTTGTGACACCAACAAACTGGTTGAAAGAACAAGTGTGTTAATAGTAAAACAATTATTTGATTACAAAACTACTGTAGATTCCTTTGCACCAAGATAAGAATACACATTATTTTGTTTGTTATTTAGAAGGAACGATACGAGCTCTACTTGACAAATAAGAAGTATTTATTACTCATCTAAATTATACACGTAAATAATAATATTCAAAAGAACTACTGTAACTAAGTAAGTAACACTCGCATGTTTTTAAAATTTGAAATAAGTATACAGTTTCATTCAGATACATCTTGTGGTCACTGTGCCATCTTCAGGGCGATACCCAAAGCAACTGTGCACCCCATCCAACTAAGGGCATCGGCTGCACAGATGTTCCTGATAAATGGGGCAGGAAAATTTTCCGCGACACCGTGCTTTCATGGTCCCCCATGATTCCTTGTTGGGTGAAGCCCCTCTAGATGTTGACATGTCAACTTTGCAGTCACATGAAAGAAATGCCTAATAGTGTTTTGCAGTCAAGTTGGTTTACGATAATTGGTTACAATAGTTGTTATAATAATAGTTGTTATAATAATTGTTATCATAGCTATGGTCAAATACTGTACAAAGAACTGTAAATAAAAAGACAAAAAAATAATAATAAAAATAAAGCAAAACTAAAAGTAAAGCAAAAAACGACAGAGACATTCTGTACACAATAAAAGACAATGCGCTCGCGTGTGTTACGATGACACGCCGAAATAGCGAGCCCCCAAGGGACCCAAAACGCCCACATAGACCTGTATTTTTTTTCATCCCATATCTCAGCGAGCTGTGCGTGGCGTAACCGTATTACAGGCCTGGGATCCTGGTTATTGTCCTCCCCATTAATGCGCGGGTTGGAATACCTTGCAAGAGTGTTGTACAGCATATTCGCCGGAAATATCGGTGCTTGGGGCCTTCGGGTTCTTTACAGCCTTCCGTAAAAGCCTTGTGCTGCCATACCGATTGGGTAATCCGTATGTATGGTTTCCGTTTTGTTCTTTATGCCGGGTTCGATCCCAGGCCAATGGCCTTTTTTTTCTATGTTTTTTTTTTTTTTTACACAGTTCAAGATAACGTTTTTCAGTATTTTTTTTTTATAATACTCATCAAAAAAGTGGTGTGACATAGGTTCGTCTACCTGATCCAGGATACTAAAGATACAGGCCTGATATGCATTATATACAGCTAGCAAAATGAGCTTGCTAGCTTAACTGATTATTTGTATTCGATATTTTCCTAGTAAGAGAACAAAAATAAAAAGCATAGAGTCGAGGAAGTAAACAAGTTATGTGATCTTTAATGTTCTATTAGGAGGGGTACATTTTGTACAAAGAAGCATACATAGAATATGCTTCAAAGTGCAGTGTGATGAAGAGCTTTGCAATAGCTCTCCGGCCAGGACACAATGAATTTCTGTCAAATTCTAATGTTGACCTATGAGCCTTTGGTACATGTGGAAGACTTGCATTCAAAGGAAATGCCCACAAACTGTCAATAAACATTCAGTAAAATATCGAATATTATTTTAACAAAGCATTGACAACTATTAAAGTTCAACTGTGTGTAGACAATTGAAAGCCTACAATCAACACTGACTCCAGACATGCGCAATGCCATGACGCTGACCCTTTATTGAGTGGAGAGGGGGGGATACCAGTTTATTAAAAGTCTATTTGTGACACCAACAAACTGGTTGAAAGAACAAGTGTGTTAATAGTAAAACAATTATTTGATTACAAAACTACTGTAGATTCCTTTGCACCAAGATAAGAACACACATTATTTTGTTTGTTATTTAGGAGGAACGATACGAGCTCTACTTGACAAATAAGAAGTATTTATTACTCATCTAAATTATACACGTAAATAATAATATTCAAAAGAACTACTGTAACTAAGTAAGTAACACTCGCATGTTTTTAAAATTTGAAATAAGTATACAGTTTCATTCAGATACATCTTGTGGTCACTGTGCCATCTTCAGGGCGATACCCAAAGCAACTGTGCACCCCATCCAACTAAGGGCATCGGCTGCACAGATGTTCCTGATAAATGGGGCAGGAAAATTTTCCGCGACACCGTGCTTTCATGGTCCCCCATGATTCCTTGTTGGGTGAAGCCCCTCTAGATGTTGACATGTCAACTTTGCAGTCACATGAAAGAAATGCCTAATAGTGTTTTGCAGTCAAGTTGGTTTACGATAATTGGTTACAATAGTTGTTATAATAATAGTTGTTATAATAATTGTTATCATAGCTATGGTCAAATACTGTACAAAGAACTGTAAATAAAAAGACAAAAAAATAATAATAAAAATAAAGCAAAACTAAAAGTAAAGCAAAAAACGACAAAGACATTCTGTACACAATAAAAGACAATGCGCTCGCGTGCGTTACGATGACACGCCGAAATAGCGAGCCCCCAAGGGACCCAAAACGCCCACATAGACCTGTATTTTTTTTCATCCCATATCTCAGCGAGCTGTGCGTGGCGTAACCGTATTACAGGCCTGGGATCCTGGTTATTGTCCTCCCCATTAATGCGCGGGTTGGAATACCTTGCAAGAGTGTTGTACAGCATATTCGCCGGAAATATCGGTGCTTGGGGCCTTCGGGTTCTTTACAGCCTTCCGTAAAAGCCTTGTGCTGCCATACCGATTTGGTAATCCGTATGTATGGTTTCCGTTTTGTTCTTTATGCCGGGTTCGATCCCAGGCCAATGGTCTTTCTTTTTCTATGTTTTTTTTTTTTTTTTTTTTTTTTTTTTTTACACAGTTCAAGATAACGTTTTTTAGTATTTTTTTTATAATACTCATCAAAAAAGTGGTGTGACATAGGTTCGTCTACCTGATCCAGGATACTAAAGATACAGGCCTGATATGCATTATATACAGCTAGCAAAATGAGCTTGCTAGCTTAACTGATTATTTGTATTCGATATTTTCCTAGTAAGAGAACAAAAATAAAAAGCATAGAGTCGAGGAAGTAAACAAGTTATGTGATCTTTAATGTTCTATTAGGAGGGGTACATTTTGTACAAAGAAGCATACATAGAATATGCTTCAAAGTGCAGTGTGATGAAGAGCTTTGCAATAGCTCTCCGGCCAGGACACAATGAATTTCTGTCAAATTCTAATGTTGACCTATGAGCCTTTGGTACATGTGGAAGACTTGCATTCAAAGGAAATGCCCACAAACTGTCAATAAACATTCAGTAAAATATCGAATATTATTTTAACAAAGCATTGACAACTATTAAAGTTCAACTGTGTGTAGACAATTGAAAGCCTACAATCAACACTGACTCCAGACATGCGCAATGCCATGACGCTGACCCTTTATTGAGTGGAGAGGGGGGGATACCAGTTTATTAAAAGTCTATTTGTGACACCAACAAACTGGTTGAAAGAACAAGTGTGTTAATAGTAAAACAATTATTTGATTACAAAACTACTGTAGATTCCTTTGCACCAAGATAAGAACACACATTATTTTGTTTGTTATTTAGGAGGAACGATACGAGCTCTACTTGACAAATAAGAAGTATTTATTACTCATCTAAATTATACACGTAAATAATAATATTCAAAAGAACTACTGTAACTAAGTAAGTAACACTCGCATGTTTTTAAAATTTGAAATAAGTATACAGTTTCATTCAGATACATCTTGTGGTCACTGTGCCATCTTCAGGGCGATACCCAAAGCAACTGTGCACCCCATCCAACTAAGGGCATCGGCTGCACAGATGTTCCTGATAAATGGGGCAGGAAAATTTTCCGCGACACCGTGCTTTCATGGTCCCCCATGATTCCTTGTTGGGTGAAGCCCCTCTAGATGTTGACATGTCAACTTTGCAGTCACATGAAAGAAATGCCTAATAGTGTTTTGCAGTCAAGTTGGTTTACGATAATTGGTTACAATAGTTGTTATAATAATAGTTGTTATAATAATTGTTATCATAGCTATGGTCAAATACTGTACAAAGAACTGTAAATAAAAAGACAAAAAAATAATAATAAAAATAAAGCAAAACTAAAAGTAAAGCAAAAAACGACAGAGACATTCTGTACACAATAAAAGACAATGCGCTCGCGTGCGTTACGATGCCACGCCGAAATAGCGAGCCCCCAAGGGACCCAAAACGCCCACATAGACCTGTATTTTTTTTCATCCCATATCTCAGCGAGCTGTGCGTGGCGTAACCGTATTACAGGCCTGGGATCCTGGTTATTGTCCTCCCCATTAATGCGCGGGTTGGAATACCTTGCAAGAGTGTTGTACAGCATATTCGCCGGAAATATCGGTGCTTGGGGCCTTCGGGTTCTTTACAGCCTTCCGTAAAAGCCTTGTGCTGCCATACCGATTGGGTAATCCGTATGTATGGTTTCCGTTTTGTTCTTTATGCCGGGTTCGATCCCAGGCCAATGGCCTTTTTTTTCTATGTTTTTTTTTTTTTTTTTACACAGTTCAAGATAACGTTTTTTAGTATTTTTTTTATAATACTCATCAAAAAAGTGGTGTGACATAGGTTCGTCTACCTGATCCAGGATACTAAAGATACAGGCCTCATATGCATTATATACAGCTAGCAAAATGAGCTTGCTAGCTTAACTGATTATTTGTATTCGATATTTTCCTAGTAAGAGAACAAAAATAAAAAGCATAGAGTCGAGGAAGTAAACAAGTTATGTGATCTTTAATGTTCTATTAGGAGGGGTACATTTTGTACAAAGAAGCATACATAGAATATGCTTCAACGTGCAGTGTGATGAAGAGCTTTGCAATAGCTCTCCGGCCAGGACACAATGAATTTCAGTCAAATTCTAATGTTGACCTATGAGCCTTTTGTACATGTGGAAGACTTGCATTCAAAGGAAATGCCCACAAACTGTCAATAAACATTCAGTAAAATATCGAATATTATTTTAACATAGCATTGACAACTATTAAAGTTCAACTGTGTGTAGACAATTGAAAGCCTACAATAAACACTGACTCCAGACATGCGCAATGCCATGACGCTGACCCTTTATTGAGTGGAGAGGGGGGGATACCAGTTTATTAAAAGTCTATTTGTGAGACCAAC
Source organism: Nematostella vectensis (assembly GCF_932526225.1). Lineage (NCBI taxonomy): Eukaryota > Metazoa > Cnidaria > Anthozoa > Actiniaria > Edwardsiidae > Nematostella > Nematostella vectensis. The sequence goes on along the minus strand of NC_064038.1, from coordinate 145,750 downwards.
AAACTGGTTGAAAGAACAAGTGTGTTAATAGTAAAACAATTATTTGATTACAAAACTACTGTAGATTCCTTTGCACCAAGATAATAACACACATTATTTTGTTTGTTATTTAGGAGGAACGATACGAGCTCTACGAGACAAATAAGAAGTATTTATTACTCATCTAAATTATACACGTAAATAATAATATTCAAAAGAACTACTGTAACTAAGTAAGTAACACTCACATGTTTTTAAAATTTGAAATAAGTATACAGTTTCATTCAGATACATCTTGTGGTCACTGTGCCATCTTCAGGGCGATACCCAAAGCAACTGTGCACCCCATCCAACTAAGGGCATCGGCTGCACAGATGTTCCTGATAAATAGTGCAGGAAAATTTTCCGCGACACCGTGCTTTCATGGTCCCCCATGATTCCTTGTTGGGTGAAGCCCCTCTAGATGTTGACATGTCAACTTTGCAGTCACATGAAAGAAATGCCTAATAGTGTTTTGCAGTCAAGTTGGTTTACGATAATTGGTTACAATAGTTGGTTACAATAATTTTGAATAATTGTTATCATAGCTATGGTCAAATACTGTACAAAGAACTGTAAATAAAAAGACAAAAAAATAATAATAAAAATAAAGCAAAACTAAAAGTAAAGCAAAAAACGACAGAGACATTCTGTACACAATAAAAGACAATGCGCTCGCGTGCGTTACGATGCCACGCCGAAATAGCGAGCCCCCAAGGGACCCAAAACGCCCACAAAGACCTGTATTTTTTTTCATCCCATATCTCAGCGAGCTGTGCGTGGCGTAACCGTATTACAGGCCTGGGATCCTGGTTATTGTCCTCCCCATTAATGCGCGGGTTGGAATACCTTGCAAGAGTGTTGTACAGCATATTCGCCGGAAATATCGGTGCTTGGGGCCTTCGGGTTCTTTACAGCCTTCCGTAAAAGCCTTGTGCTGCCATACAGATTGGGTAATCCGTATGTATGGTTTCCGTTTTGTTCTTTAGGCCGGGTTCGATCCCAGGCCAATGGCCTTTTTTTTTCTATGTTTTTTTTTTCACAGTTCAAGATAACGTTTTTTAGTATTTTTTTTATAATACTCATCAAAAAAGTGGTGTGACATAGGTTCGTCTACCTGATCCAGGATACTAAAGATACAGGCCTGATATGCATTATATACAGCTAGCAAAATGAGCTTGCTAGCTTAACTGATTATTTGTATTCGATATTTTCCTAGTAAGAGAACAAAAATAAAAAGCATAGAGTCGAGGAAGTAAACAAGTTATGTGATCTTTAATGTTCTATTAGGAGGGGTACATTTTGTACAAAGAAGCATACATAGAATATGCTTCAAAGTGCAGTGTGATGAAGAGCTTTGCAATAGCTCTCCGGCCAGGACACAATGAATTTCAGTCAAATTCTAATGTTGACCTATGAGCCTTTGGTACATGTGGAAGACTTGCATTCAAAGGAAATGCCCACAAACTGTCAATAAACATTCAGTAAAATATCGAATATTATTTTAACAAAGCATTGACAACTATTAAAGTTCAACTGTGTGTAGACAATTGAAAGCCTACAATAAACACTGACTCCAGACATGCGCAATGCCATGACGCTGACCCTTTATTGAGTGGAGAGGGGGGGATACCAGTTTATTAAAAGTATATTTGTGAGACCAACAAACTGGTTGAAAGAACAAGTGTGTTAATAGTAAAACAATTATTTGATTACAAAACTACTGTAGATTCCTTTGCACCAAGATAATAACACACATTATTTTGTTTGTTATTTAGGAGGAACGATACGAGCTCTACGAGACAAATAAGAAGTATTTATTACTCATCTAAATTATACACGTAAATAATAATATTCAAAAGAACTACTGTAACTAAGTAAGTAACACTCACATGTTTTTAAAATTTGAAATAAGTATACAGTTTCATTCAGATACATCTTGTGGTCACTGTGCCATCTTCAGGGCGATACCCAAAGCAACTGTGCACCCCATCCAACTAAGGGCATCGGCTGCACAGATGTTCCTGATAAATGGGGCAGGAAAATTTTCCGCGACACCGTGCTTTTATGGTACCCCATGATTCCTTGTTGGGAGAAGCCCCTCTAGATGTTGACATGTCAACTTTGCAGTCACATGAAAGAAATGCCTAATAGTGTTTTGCAGTCAAGTTGGTTTACGATAATTGGTTACAATAGTTGGTTACAATAATTTTGAATAATTGTTATCATAGCTATGGTCAAATACTGTACAAAGAACTGTAAATAAAAAGACAAAAAAATAATAATAAAAATAAAGCAAAACTAAAAGTAAAGCAAAAAACGACAGAGACATTCTGTACACAATAAAAGACAATGCGCTCGCGTGCGTTACGATGCCACGCCGAAATAGCGAGCCCCCAAGGGACCCAAAACGCCCACAAAGACCTGTATTTTTTTTTCATCCCATATCTCAGCGAGCTGTGCGTGGCGTAACCGTATTACAGGCCTGGGATCCTGGTTATTGTCCTCCCCATTAATGCGCGGGTTGGAATACCTTGCAAGAGTGTTGTACAGCATATTCGCCGGAAATATCGGTGCTTGGGGCCTTCGGGTTCTTTACAGCCTTCCGTAAAAGCCTTGTGCTGCCATACAGATTGGGTAATCCGTATGTATGGTTTCCGTTTTGTTCTTTAGGCCGGGTTCGATCCCAGGCCAATGGCCTTTTTTTTTCTATGTTTTTTTTTTCACAGTTCAAGATAACGTTTTTTAGTATTTTTTTTATAATACTCATCAAAAAAGTGGTGTGACATAGGTTCGTCTACCTGATCCAGGATACTAAAGATACAGGCCTGATATGCATTATATACAGCTAGCAAAATGAGCTTGCTAGCTTAACTGATTATTTGTATTCGATATTTTCCTAGTAAGAGAACAAAAATAAAAAGCATAGAGTCGAGGAAGTAAACAAGTTATGTGATCTTTAATGTTCTATTAGGAGGGGTACATTTTGTACAAAGAAGCATACATAGAATATGCTTCAAAGTGCAGTGTGATGAAGAGCTTTGCAATAGCTCTCCGGCCAGGACACAATGAATTTCTGTCAAATTCTAATGTTGACCTATGAGCCTTTGGTACATGTGGAAGACTTGCATTCAAAGGAAATGCCCACAAACTGTCAATAAACATTCAGTAAAATATCGAATATTATTTTAACAAAGCATTGACAACTATTAAAGTTCAACTGTGTGTAGACAATTGAAAGCCTACAATCAACACTGACTCCAGACATGCGCAATGCCATGACGCTGACCCTTTATTGAGTGGAGAGGGGGGGATACCAGTTTATTAAAAGTCTATTTGTGACACCAACAAACTGGTTGAAAGAACAAGTGTGTTAATAGTAAAACAATTATTTGATTACAAAACTACTGTAGATTCCTTTGCACCAAGATAAGAACACACATTATTTTGTTTGTTATTTAGGAGGAACGATACGAGCTCTACTTGACAAATAAGAAGTATTTATTACTCATCTAAATTATACACGTAAATAATAATATTCAAAAGAACTACTGTAACTAAGTAAGTAACACTCGCATGTTTTTAAAATTTGAAATAAGTATACAGTTTCATTCAGATACATCTTGTGGTCACTGTGCCATCTTCAGGGCGATACCCAAAGCAACTGTGCACCCCATCCAACTAAGGGCATCGGCTGCACAGATGTTCCTGATAAATGGGGCAGGAAAATTTTCCGCGACACCGTGCTTTCATGGTCCCCCATGATTCCTTGTTGGGTGAAGCCCCTCTAGATGTTGACATGTCAACTTTGCAGTCACATGAAAGAAATGCCTAATAGTGTTTTGCAGTCAAGTTGGTTTACGATAATTGGTTACAATAGTTGTTATAATAATAGTTGTTATAATAATTGTTATCATAGCTATGGTCAAATACTGTACAAAGAACTGTAAATAAAAAGACAAAAAAATAATAATAAAAATAAAGCAAAACTAAAAGTAAAGCAAAAAACGACAGAGACATTCTGTACACAATAAAAGACAATGCGCTCGCGTGCGTTACGATGACACGCCGAAATAGCGAGCCCCCAAGGGACCCAAAACGCCCACATAGACCTGTATTTTTTTTCATCCCATATCTCAGCGAGCTGTGCGTGGCGTAACCGTATTACAGGCCTGGGATCCTGGTTATTGTCCTCCCCATTAATGCGCGGGTTGGAATACCTTGCAAGAGTGTTGTACAGCATATTCGCCGGAAATATCGGTGCTTGGGGCCTTCGGGTTCTTTACAGCCTTCCGTAAAAGCCTTGTGCTGCCATACCGATTTGGTAATCCGTATGTATGGTTTCCGTTTTGTTCTTTATGCCGGGTTCGATCCCAGGCCAATGGTCTTTCTTTTTCTATGTTTTTTTTTTTTTTTTTTTTTTTACACAGTTCAAGATAACGTTTTTTAGTATTTTTTTTATAATACTCATCAAAAAAGTGGTGTGACATAGGTTCGTCTACCTGATCCAGGATACTAAAGATACAGGCCTGATATGCATTATATACAGCTAGCAAAATGAGCTTGCTAGCTTAACTGATTATTTGTATTCGATATTTTCCTAGTAAGAGAACAAAAATAAAAAGCATAGAGTCGAGGAAGTAAACAAGTTATGTGATCTTTAATGTTCTATTAGGAGGGGTACATTTTGTACAAAGAAGCATACATAGAATATGCTTCAAAGTGCAGTGTGATGAAGAGCTTTGCAATAGCTCTCCGGCCAAGACACAATGAATTTCAGTCAAATTCTAATGTTGACCTATGAGCCTTTGGTACATGTGGAAGACTTGCATTCAAAGGAAATGCCCACAAACTGTCAATAAACATTCAGTAAAATATCGAATATTATTTTAACAAAGCATTGACAACTATTAAAGTTCAACTGTGTGTAGACAATTGAAAGCCTACAATCAACACTGACTCCAGACATGCGCAATGCCATGACGCTGACCCTTTATTGAGTGGAGAGGGGGGGATACCAGTTTATTAAAAGTCTATTTGTGACACCAACAAACTGGTTGAAAGAACAAGTGTGTTAATAGTAAAACAATTATTTGATTACAAAACTACTGTAGATTCCTTTGCACCAAGATAAGAACACACATTATTTTGTTTGTTATTTAGGAGGAACGATACGAGCTCTACTTGACAAATAAGAAGTATTTATTACTCATCTAAATTATACACGTAAATAATAATATTCAAAAGAACTACTGTAACTAAGTAAGTAACACTCGCATGTTTTTAAAATTTGAAATAAGTATACAGTTTCATTCAGATACATCTTGTGGTCACTGTGCCATCTTCAGGGCGATACCCAAAGCAACTGTGCACCCCATCCAACTAAGGGCATCGGCTGCACAGATGTTCCTGATAAATGGGGCAGGAAAATTTTCCGCGACACCGTGCTTTCATGGTCCCCCATGATTCCTTGTTGGGTGAAGCCCCTCTAGATGTTGACATGTCAACTTTGCAGTCACATGAAAGAAATGCCTAATAGTGTTTTGCAGTCAAGTTGGTTTACGATAATTGGTTACAATAGTTGTTATAATAATAGTTGTTATAATAATTGTTATCATAGCTATGGTCAAATACTGTACAAAGAACTGTAAATAAAAAGACAAAAAAATAATAATAAAAATAAAGCAAAACTAAAAGTAAAGCAAAAAACGACAGAGACATTCTGTACACAATAAAAGACAATGCGCTCGCGTGCGTTACGATGCCACGCCGAAATAGCGAGCCCCCAAGGGACCCAAAACGCCCACATAGACCTGTATTTTTTTTCATCCCATATCTCAGCGAGCTGTGCGTGGCGTAACCGTATTACAGGCCTGGGATCCTGGTTATTGTCCTCCCCATTAATGCGCGGGTTGGAATACCTTGCAAGAGTGTTGTACAGCATATTCGCCGGAAATATCGGTGCTTGGGGCCTTCGGGTTCTTTACAGCCTTCCGTAAAAGTCTTGTGCTGCCATACCGATTGGGTAATCCGTATGTATGGTTTCCGTTTTGTTCTTTATGCCGGGTTCGATCCCAGGCCAATGGCCTTTTTTTTCTATGTTTTTTTTTTTTTTTTTTACACAGTTCAAGATAACGTTTTTTAGTATTTTTTTTATAATACTCATCAAAAAAGTGGTGTGACATAGGTTCGTCTACCTGATCCAGGATACTAAAGATACAGGCCTCATATGCATTATATACAGCTAGCAAAATGAGCTTGCTAGCTTAACTGATTATTTGTATTCGATATTTTCCTAGTAAGAGAACAAAAATAAAAAGCATAGAGTCGAGGAAGTAAACAAGTTATGTGATCTTTAATGTTCTATTAGGAGGGGTACATTTTGTACAAAGAAGCATACATAGAATATGCTTCAACGTGCAGTGTGATGAAGAGCTTTGCAATAGCTCTCCGGCCAGGACACAATGAATTTCAGTCAAATTCTAATGTTGACCTATGAGCCTTTTGTACATGTGGAAGACTTGCATTCAAAGGAAATGCCCACAAACTGTCAATAAACATTCAGTAAAATATCGAATATTATTTTAACATAGCATTGACAACTATTAAAGTTCAACTGTGTGTAGACAATTGAAAGCCTACAATAAACACTGACTCCAGACATGCGCAATGCCATGACGCTGACCCTTTATTGAGTGGAGAGGGGGGGATACCAGTTTATTAAAAGTCTATTTGTGAGACCAACAAACTGGTTGAAAGAACAAGTGTGTTAATAGTAAAACAATTATTTGATTACAAAACTACTGTAGATTCCTTTGCACCAAGATAATAACACACATTATTTTGTTTGTTATTTAGGAGGAACGATACGAGCTCTACGAGACAAATAAGAAGTATTTATTACTCATCTAAATTATACACGTAAATAATAATATTCAAAAGAACTACTGTAACTAAGTAAGTAACACTCACATGTTTTTAAAATTTGAAATAAGTATACAGTTTCATTCAGATACATCTTGTGGTCACTGTGCCATCTTCAGGGCGATACCCAAAGCAACTGTGCACCCCATCCAACTAAGGGCATCGGCTGCACAGATGTTCCTGATAAATAGTGCAGGAAAATTTTCCGCGACACCGTGCTTTCATGGTCCCCCATGATTCCTTGTTGGGTGAAGCCCCTCTAGATGTTGACATGTCAACTTTGCAGTCACATGAAAGAAATGCCTAATAGTGTTTTGCAGTCAAGTTGGTTTACGATAATTGGTTACAATAGTTGGTTACAATAATTTTGAATAATTGTTATCATAGCTATGGTCAAATACTGTACAAAGAACTGTAAATAAAAAGACAAAAAAATAATAATAAAAATAAAGCAAAACTAAAAGTAAAGCAAAAAACGACAGAGACATTCTGTACACAATAAAAGACAATGCGCTCGCGTGCGTTACGATGCCACGCCGAAATAGCGAGCCCCCAAGGGACCCAAAACGCCCACAAAGACCTGTATTTTTTTTCATCCCATATCTCAGCGAGCTGTGCGTGGCGTAACCGTATTACAGGCCTGGGATCCTGGTTATTGTCCTCCCCATTAATGCGCGGGTTGGAATACCTTGCAAGAGTGTTGTACAGCATATTCGCCGGAAATATCGGTGCTTGGGGCCTTCGGGTTCTTTACAGCCTTCCGTAAAAGCCTTGTGCTGCCATACAGATTGGGTAATCCGTATGTATGGTTTCCGTTTTGTTCTTTAGGCCGGGTTCGATCCCAGGCCAATGGCCTTTTTTTTTCTATGTTTTTTTTTTCACAGTTCAAGATAACGTTTTTTAGTATTTTTTTTATAATACTCATCAAAAAAGTGGTGTGACATAGGTTCGTCTACCTGATCCAGGATACTAAAGATACAGGCCTGATATGCATTATATACAGCTAGCAAAATGAGCTTGCTAGCTTAACTGATTATTTGTATTCGATATTTTCCTAGTAAGAGAACAAAAATAAAAAGCATAGAGTCGAGGAAGTAAACAAGTTATGTGATCTTTAATGTTCTATTAGGAGGGGTACATTTTGTACAAAGAAGCATACATAGAATATGCTTCAAAGTGCAGTGTGATGAAGAGCTTTGCAATAGCTCTCCGGCCAGGACACAATGAATTTCAGTCAAATTCTAATGTTGACCTATGAGCCTTTGGTACATGTGGAAGACTTGCATTCAAAGGAAATGCCCACAAACTGTCAATAAACATTCAGTAAAATATCGAATATTATTTTAACAAAGCATTGACAACTATTAAAGTTCAACTGTGTGTAGACAATTGAAAGCCTACAATAAACACTGACTCCAGACATGCGCAATGCCATGACGCTGACCCTTTATTGAGTGGAGAGGGGGGGATACCAGTTTATTAAAAGTATATTTGTGAGACCAACAAACTGGTTGAAAGAACAAGTGTGTTAATAGTAAAACAATTATTTGATTACAAAACTACTGTAGATTCCTTTGCACCAAGATAATAACACACATTATTTTGTTTGTTATTTAGGAGGAACGATACGAGCTCTACGAGACAAATAAGAAGTATTTATTACTCATCTAAATTATACACGTAAATAATAATATTCAAAAGAACTACTGTAACTAAGTAAGTAACACTCACATGTTTTTAAAATTTGAAATAAGTATACAGTTTCATTCAGATACATCTTGTGGTCACTGTGCCATCTTCAGGGCGATACCCAAAGCAACTGTGCACCCCATCCAACTAAGGGCATCGGCTGCACAGATGTTCCTGATAAATGGGGCAGGAAAATTTTCCGCGACACCGTGCTTTTATGGTACCCCATGATTCCTTGTTGGGAGAAGCCCCTCTAGATGTTGACATGTCAACTTTGCAGTCACATGAAAGAAATGCCTAATAGTGTTTTGCAGTCAAGTTGGTTTACGATAATTGGTTACAATAGTTGGTTACAATAATTTTGAATAATTGTTATCATAGCTATGGTCAAATACTGTACAAAGAACTGTAAATAAAAAGACAAAAAAATAATAATAAAAATAAAGCAAAACTAAAAGTAAAGCAAAAAACGACAGAGACATTCTGTACACAATAAAAGACAATGCGCTCGCGTGCGTTACGATGCCACGCCGAAATAGCGAGCCCCCAAGGGACCCAAAACGCCCACAAAGACCTGTATTTTTTTTCATCCCATATCTCAGCGAGCTGTGCGTGGCGTAACCGTATTACAGGCCTGGGATCCTGGTTATTGTCCTCCCCATTAATGCGCGGGTTGGAATACCTTGCAAGAGTGTTGTACAGCATATTCGCCGGAAATATCGGTGCTTGGGGCCTTCGGGTTCTTTACAGCCTTCCGTAAAAGCCTTGTGCTGCCATACAGATTGGGTAATCCGTATGTATGGTTTCCGTTTTGTTCTTTAGGCCGGGTTCGATCCCAGGCCAATGGCCTTTTTTTTTCTATGTTTTTTTTTTCACAGTTCAAGATAACGTTTTTTAGTATTTTTTTTATAATACTCATCAAAAAAGTGGTGTGACATAGGTTCGTCTACCTGATCCAGGATACTAAAGATACAGGCCTGATATGCATTATATACAGCTAGCAAAATGAGCTTGCTAGCTTAACTGATTATTTGTATTCGATATTTTCCTAGTAAGAGAACAAAAATAAAAAGCATAGAGTCGAGGAAGTAAACAAGTTATGTGATCTTTAATGTTCTATTAGGAGGGGTACATTTTGTACAAAGAAGCATACATAGAATATGCTTCAAAGTGCAGTGTGATGAAGAGCTTTGCAATAGCTCTCCGGCCAGGACACAATGAATTTCAGTCAAATTCTAATGTTGACCTATGAGCCTTTGGTACATGTGGAAGACTTGCATTCAAAGGAAATGCCCACAAACTGTCAATAAACATTCAGTAAAATATCGAATATTATTTTAACAAAGCATTGACAACTATTAAAGTTCAACTGTGTGTAGACAATTGAAAGCCTACAATAAACACTGACTCCAGACATGCGCAATGCCATGACGCTGACCCTTTATTGAGTGGAGAGGGGGGGATACCAGTTTATTAAAAGTATATTTGTGAGACCAACAAACTGGTTGAAAGAACAAGTGTGTTAATAGTAAAACAATTATTTGATTACAAAACTACTGTAGATTCCTTTGCACCAAGATAATAACACACATTATTTTGTTTGTTATTTAGGAGGAACGATACGAGCTCTACGAGACAAATAAGAAGTATTTATTACTCATCTAAATTATACACGTAAATAATAATATTCAAAAGAACTACTGTAACTAAGTAAGTAACACTCACATGTTTTTAAAATTTGAAATAAGTATACAGTTTCATTCAGATACATCTTGTGGTCACTGTGCCATCTTCAGGGCGATACCCAAAGCAACTGTGCACCCCATCCAACTAAGGGCATCGGCTGCACAGATGTTCCTGATAAATGGGGCAGGAAAATTTTCCGCGACACCGTGCTTTTATGGTACCCCATGATTCCTTGTTGGGAGAAGCCCCTCTAGATGTTGACATGTCAACTTTGCAGTCACATGAAAGAAATGCCTAATAGTGTTTTGCAGTCAAGTTGGTTTACGATAATTGGTTACAATAGTTGGTTACAATAATTTTGAATAATTGTTATCATAGCTATGGTCAAATACTGTACAAAGAACTGTAAATAAAAAGACAAAAAAATAATAATAAAAATAAAGCAAAACTAAAAGTAAAGCAAAAAACGACAGAGACATTCTGTACACAATAAAAGACAATGCGCTCGCGTGCGTTACGATGCCACGCCGAAATAGCGAGCCCCCAAGGGACCCAAAACGCCCACAAAGACCTGTATTTTTTTTCATCCCATATCTCAGCGAGCTGTGCGTGGCGTAACCGTATTACAGGCCTGGGATCCTGGTTATTGTCCTCCCCATTAATGCGCGGGTTGGAATACCTTGCAAGAGTGTTGTACAGCATATTCGCCGGAAATATCGGTGCTTGGGGCCTTCGGGTTCTTTACAGCCTTCCGTAAAAGCCTTGTGCTGCCATACAGATTGGGTAATCCGTATGTATGGTTTCCGTTTTGTTCTTTAGGCCGGGTTCGATCCCAGGCCAATGGCCTTTTTTTTTCTATGTTTTTTTTTTCACAGTTCAAGATAACGTTTTTTAGTATTTTTTTTATAATACTCATCAAAAAAGTGGTGTGACATAGGTTCGTCTACCTGATCCAGGATACTAAAGATACAGGCCTGATATGCATTATATACAGCTAGCAAAATGAGCTTGCTAGCTTAACTGATTATTTGTATTCGATATTTTCCTAGTAAGAGAACAAAAATAAAAAGCATAGAGTCGAGGAAGTAAACAAGTTATGTGATCTTTTATGTTCTATTAGGAGGGGTACATTTTGTACAAAGAAGCATACATAGAATATGCTTCAAAGTGCAGTGTGATGAAGAGCTTTGCAATAGCTCTCCGGCCAGGACACAATGAATTTCAGTCAAATTCTAATGTTGACCTATGAGCCTTTGGTACATGTGGAAGACTTGCATTCAAAGGAAATGCCCACAAACTGTCAATAAACATTCAGTAAAATATCGAATATTATTTTAACAAAGCATTGACAACTATTAAAGTTCAACTGTGTGTAGACAATTGAAAGCCTACAATCAACACTGACTCCAGACATGCGCAATGCCATGACGCTGACCCTTTATTGAGTGGAGAGGGGGGGATACCAGTTTATTAAAAGTCTATTTGTGACACCAACAAACTGGTTGAAAGAACAAGTGTGTTAATAGTAAAACAATTATTTGATTACAAAACTACTGTAGATTCCTTTGCACCAAGATAAGAACACACATTATTTTGTTTGTTATTTAGGAGGAACGATACGAGCTCTACTTGACAAATAAGAAGTATTTATTACTCATCTAAATTATACACGTAAATAATAATATTCAAAAGAACTACTGTAACTAAGTAAGTAACACTCGCATGTTTTTAAAATTTGAAATAAGTATACAGTTTCATTCAGATACATCTTGTGGTCACTGTGCCATCTTCAGGTCGATACCCAAAGCAACTGTGCACCCCATCCAACTAAGGGCATCGGCTGCACAGATGTTCCTGATAAATGGGGCAGGAAAATTTTCCGCGACACCGTGCTTTCATGGTCCCCCATGATTCCTTGTTGGGTGAAGCCCCTCTAGATGTTGACATGTCAACTTTGCAGTCACATGAAAGAAATGCCTAATAGTGTTTTGCAGTCAAGTTGGTTTACGATAATTGGTTACAATAGTTGTTATAATAATAGTTGTTATAATAATTGTTATCATAGCTATGATCAAATACTGTACAAAGAACTGTAAATAAAAAGACAAAAAAATAATAATAAAAATAAAGCAAAACTAAAAGTAAAGCAAAAAACGACAGAGACATTCTGTACACAATAAAAGACAATGCGCTCGCGTGCGTTACGATGACACGCCGAAATAGCGAGCCCCCAAGGGACCCAAAACGCCCACATAGACCTGTATTTTTTTTCATCCCATATCTCAGCGAGCTGTGCGTGGCGTAACCGTATTACAGGCCTGGGATCCTGGTTATTGTCCTCCCCATTAATGCGCGGGTTGGAATACCTTGCAAGAGTGTTGTACAGCATATTCGCCGGAAATATCGGTGCTTGGGGCCTTCGGGTTCTTTACAGCCTTCCGTAAAAGCCTTGTGCTGCCATACCGATTTGGTAATCCGTATGTATGGTTTCCGTTTTGTTCTTTATGCCGGGTTCGATCCAAGGCCAATGGCCTTTCTTTTTCTATGTTTTTTTTTTTTTTTTTTTTTTTTTTTTTACACAGTTCAAGATAACGTTTCTTAGTATTTTTTTTATAATACTCATCAAAAAAGTGGTGTGACATAGGTTCGTCTACCTGATCCAGGATACTAAAGATACAGGCCTGATATGCATTATATACAGCTAGCAAAATGAGCTTGCTAGCTTAACTGATTATTTGTATTCGATATTTTCCTAGTAAGAGAACAAAAATAAAAAGCATAGAGTCGAGGAAGTAAACAAGTTATGTGATCTTTAATGTTCTATTAGGAGGGGTACATTTTGTACAAAGAAGCATACATAGAATATGCTTCAAAGTGCAGTGTGATGAAGAGCTTTGCAATAGCTCTCCGGCCAAGACACAATGAATTTCAGTCAAATTCTAATGTTGACCTATGAGCCTTTGGTACATGTGGAAGACTTGCATTCAAAGGAAATGCCCACAAACTGTCAATAAACATTCATTAAAATATCGAATATTATTTTAACAAAGCATTGACAACTATTAAAGTTCAACTGTGTGTAGACAATTGAAAGCCTACAATCAACACTGACTCCAGACATGCGCAATGCCATGACGCTGACCCTTTATTGAGTGGAGAGGGGGGGATACCAGTTTATTAAAAGTCTATTTGTGACACCAACAAACTGGTTGAAAGAACAAGTGTGTTAATAGTAAAACAATTATTTGATTACAAAACTACTGTAGATTCCTTTGCACCAAGATAAGAACACACATTATTTTGTTTGTTATTTAGGAGGAACGATACGAGCTCTACTTGACAAATAAGAAGTATTTATTACTCATCTAAATTATACACGTAAATAATAATATTCAAAAGAACTACTGTAACTAAGTAAGTAACACTCGCATGTTTTTAAAATTTGAAATAAGTATACAGTTTCATTCAGATACATCTTGTGGTCACTGTGCCATCTTCAGGGCGATACCCAAAGCAACTGTGCACCCCATCCAACTAAGGGCATCGGCTGCACAGATGTTCCTGATAAATGGGGCAGGAAAATTTTCCGCGACACCGTGCTTTCATGGTCCCCCATGATTCCTTGTTGGGTGAAGCCCCTCTAGATGTTGACATGTCAACTTTGCAGTCACATGAAAGAAATGCCTAATAGTGTTTTGCAGTCAAGTTGGTTTACGATAATTGGTTACAATAGTTGTTATAATAATAGTTGTTATAATAATTGTTATCATAGCTATGGTCAAATACTGTACAAAGAACTGTAAATAAAAAGACAAAAAAAATAATAATAAAAATAAAGCAAAACTAAAAGTAAAGCAAAAAACGACAGAGACATTCTGTACACAATAAAAGACAATGCGCTCGCGTGCGTTACGATGCCACGCCGAAATAGCGAGCCCCCAAGGGACCCAAAACGCCCACATAGACCTGTATTTTTTTTCATCCCATATCTCAGCGAGCTGTGCGTGGCGTAACCGTATTACAGGCCTGGGATCCTGGTTATTGTCCTCCCCATTAATGCGCGGGTTGGAATACCTTGCAAGAGTGTTGTACAGCATATTCGCCGGAAATATCGGTGCTTGGGGCCTTCGGGTTCTTTACAGCCTTCCGTAAAAGCCTTGTGCTGCCATACCGATTGGGTAATCCGTATGTATGGTTTCCGTTTTGTTCTTTATGCCGGGTTCGATCCCAGGCCAATGGCCTTTTTTTTCTATGTTTTTTTTTTTTTTTACACAGTTCAAGATAACGTTTTTTAGTATTTTTTTTATAATACTCATCAAAAAAGTGGTGTGACATAGGTTCGTCTACCTGATCCAGGATACTAAAGATACAGGCCTCATATGCATTATATACAGCTAGCAAAATGAGCTTGCTAGCTTAACTGATTATTTGTATTCGATATTTTCCTAGTAAGAGAACAAAAATAAAAAGCATAGAGTCGAGGAAGTAAACAAGTTATGTGATCTTTAATGTTCTATTAGGAGGGGTACATTTTGTGCAAAGAAGCATACATAGAATATGCTTCAACGTGCAGTGTGATGAAGAGCTTTGCAATAGCTCTCCGGCCAGGACACAATGAATTTCAGTCAAATTCTAATGTTGACCTATGAGCCTTTTGTACATGTGGAAGACTTGCATTCAAAGGAAATGCCCACAAACTGTCAATAAACATTCAGTAAAATATCGAATATTATTTTAACATAGCATTGACAACTATTAAAGTTCAACTGTGTGTAGACAATTGAAAGCCTACAATAAACACTGACTCCAGACATGCGCAATGCCATGACGCTGACCCTTTATTGAGTGGAGAGGGGGGGATACCAGTTTATTAAAAGTCTATTTGTGAGACCAACAAACTGGTTGAAAGAACAAGTGTGTTAATAGTAAAACAATTATTTGATTACAAAACTACTGTAGATTCCTTTGCACCAAGATAAGAACACACATTATTTTGTTTGTTATTTAGGAGGAACGATACGAGCTCTACTTGACAAATAAGAAGTATTTATTACTCATCTAAATTATACACGTAAATAATAATATTCAAAAGAACTACTGTAACTAAGTAAGTAACACTCGCATGTTTTTAAAATTTGAAATAAGTATACAGTTTCATTCAGATACATCTTGTGGTCACTGTGCCATCTTCAGGGCGATACCCAAAGCAACTGTGCACCCCATCCAACTAAGGGCATCGGCTGCACAGATGTTCCTGATAAATGGGGCAGGAAAATTTTCCGCGACACCGTGCTTTCATGGTCCCCCATGATTCCTTGTTGGGTGAAGCCCCTCTAGATGTTGACATGTCAACTTTGCAGTCACATGAAAGAAATGCCTAATAGTGTTTTGCAGTCAAGTTGGTTTACGATAATTGGTTACAATAGTTGTTATAATAATAGTTGTTATAATAATTGTTATCATAGCTATGGTCAAATACTGTACAAAGAACTGTAAATAAAAAGACAAAAAAAATAATAATAAAAATAAAGCAAAACTAAAAGTAAAGCAAAAAACGACAGAGACATTCTGTACACAATAAAAGACAATGCGCTCGCGTGCGTTACGATGCCACGCCGAAATAGCGAGCCCCCAAGGGACCCAAAACGCCCACATAGACCTGTATTTTTTTTCATCCCATATCTCAGCGAGCTGTGCGTGGCGTAACCGTATTACAGGCCTGGGATCCTGGTTATTGTCCTCCCCATTAATGCGCGGGTTGGAATACCTTGCAAGAGTGTTGTACAGCATATTCGCCGGAAATATCGGTGCTTGGGGCCTTCGGGTTCTTTACAGCCTTCCGTAAAAGCCTTGTGCTGCCATACCGATTGGGTAATCCGTATGTATGGTTTCCGTTTTGTTCTTTATGCCGGGTTCGATCCCAGGCCAATGGCCTTTTTTTTCTATGTTTTTTTTTTTTTTTACACAGTTCAAGATAACGTTTTTTAGTATTTTTTTTATAATACTCATCAAAAAAGTGGTGTGACATAGGTTCGTCTACCTGATCCAGGATACTAAAGATACAGGCCTCATATGCATTATATACAGCTAGCAAAATGAGCTTGCTAGCTTAACTGATTATTTGTATTCGATATTTTCCTAGTAAGAGAACAAAAATAAAAAGCATAGAGTCGAGGAAGTAAACAAGTTATGTGATCTTTAATGTTCTATTAGGAGGGGTACATTTTGTGCAAAGAAGCATACATAGAATATGCTTCAACGTGCAGTGTGATGAAGAGCTTTGCAATAGCTCTCCGGCCAGGACACAATGAATTTCAGTCAAATTCTAATGTTGACCTATGAGCCTTTTGTACATGTGGAAGACTTGCATTCAAAGGAAATGCCCACAAACTGTCAATAAACATTCAGTAAAATATCGAATATTATTTTAACATAGCATTGACAACTATTAAAGTTCAACTGTGTGTAGACAATTGAAAGCCTACAATAAACACTGACTCCAGACATGCGCAATGCCATGACGCTGACCCTTTATTGAGTGGAGAGGGGGGGATACCAGTTTATTAAAAGTCTATTTGTGAGACCAACAAACTGGTTGAAAGAACAAGTGTGTTAATAGTAAAACAATTATTTGATTACAAAACTACTGTAGATTCCTTTGCACCAAGATAATAACACACATTATTTTGTTTGTTATTTAGGAGGAACGATACGAGCTCTACGAGACAAATAAGAAGTATTTATTACTCATCTAAATTATACACATAAATAATAATATTCAAAAGAACTACTGTAACTAAGTAAGTAACACTCACATGTTTTTAAAATTTGAAATAAGTATACAGTTTCATTCAGATACATCTTGTGGTCACTGTGCCATCTTCAGGGCCATACCCAAAGCAACTGTGCACCCCATCCAACTAAGGGCATAGGCTGCACAGATGTTCCTGATAAATGGGGCAGGAAAATTTTCCGCGACACCGTGCTTTCATGGTCCCCCATGATTCCTTGTTGGGTGAAGCCCCTCTAGATGTTGACATGTCAACTTTGCAGTCACATGAAAGAAATGCCTAATAGTGTTTTGCAGTCAAGTTGGTTTACGATAATTGGTTACAATAGTTGGTTACAATAATTTTGAATAATTGTTATCATAGCTATGGTCAAATACTGTACAAAGAACTGTAAATAAAAAGACAAAAAAATAATAATAAAAATAAAGCAAAACTAAAAGTAAAGCAAAAAACGACAGAGACATTCTGTACACAATAAAAGACAATGCGCTCGCGTGCGTTACGATGCCACGCCGAAATAGCGAGCCCCCAAGGGACCCAAAACGCCCACATAGACCTGTATTTTTTTTCATCCCATATCTCAGCGAACTGTGCGTGGCGTAACCGTATTACAGGCCTGGGATCCTGGTTATTGTCCTCCCCATTAATGCGCGGGTTGGAATACCTTGCAAGAGTGTTGTACAGCATATTCGCCGGAAATATCGGTGCTTGGGGCCTTCGGGTTCTTTACAGCCTTCCGTAAAAGCCTTGTGCTGCCATACCGATTGGGTAATCCGTATGTATGGTTTCCGTTTTGTTCTTTAGACCGGGTTCGATCCCAGGCCAATGGCCTTTCTTTTTCTATGTTTTTTTTTTTTTTTTTTTTTTTTTTTTACACAGTTCAAGATAACGTTTTTTAGTATTTTTTTTTATAATACTCATCAAAAAAGTGGTGTGACATAGGTTCGTCTACCTGATCCAGGATACTAAAGATACAGGCCTGATATGCATTATATACAGCTAGCAAAATGAGCTTGCTAGCTTAACTGATTATTTGTATTCGATATTTTCCTAGTAAGAGAACAAAAATAAAAAGCATAGAGTCGAGGAAGTAAACAAGTTATGTGATCTTTAATGTTCTATTAGGAGGGGTACATTTTGTACAAAGAAGCATACATAGAATATGCTTCAAAGTGCAGTGTGATGAAGAGCTTTGCAATAGCTCTCCGGCCAGGACACAATGAATTTCAGTCAAATTCTAATGTTGACCTATGAGCCTTTGGTACATGTGGAAGACTTGCATTCAAAGGAAATGCCCACAAACTGTCAATAAACATTCAGTAAAATATCGAATATTATTTTAACAAAGCATTGACAGCTATTAAAGTTCAACTGTGTGTAGACAATTGAAAGCCTACAATAAACACTGACTCCAGACATGCGCAATGCCATGACGCTGACCCTTTATTGAGTGGAGATGGGGGATACCAGTTTATTAAAAGTCTATTTGTGAGACCAAGAAACTGGTTGAAAGAACAAGTGTGTTAATAGTAAAACAATTATTTGATTACAAAACTACTGTAGATTCCTTTGCACCAAGATAATAACACACATTATTTTGTTTGTTATTTAGGAGGAACGATACGAGCTCTACGAGACAAATAAGAAGTATTTATTACTCATCTAAATTATACACATAAATAATAATATTCAAAAGAACTACTGTAACTAAGTAAGTAACACTCACATGTTTTTAAAATTTGAAATAACTATACAGTTTCATTCAGATACATCTTATGGTCACTGTGCCATCTTCAGGGCGATACCCAAAGCAACTGTGCACCCCATCCAACTAAGGGCATCGGCTGCACAGATGTTCCTGATAAATGGGGCAGGAAAATTTTCCGCGACACCGTGCTTTCATGGTCCCCCATGATTCCTTGTTGGATGAAGCCCCTCTAGATGTTGACATGTCAACTTTGCAGTCACATGAAAGAAATGCCTAATAGTGTTTTGCAGTCAAGTTGGTTTACCATAATTGGTTACAATAGTTGGTTACAATAATTTTGAATAATTGTTATCATAGCTATGGTCAAATACTGTACAAAGAACTGTAAATAAAAAGACAAAAAAATAATAATAAAAATAAAGCAAAACTACAAGTAAAGCAAAAAACGACAGAGACATTCTGTACACAATAAAAGACAATGCGCTCGCGTGCGTTACGATGCCACGCCGAAATAGCGAGCCCCCAAGGGACCCAAAACGCCCACATAGACCTGTATTTTTTTTCATCCCATATCTCAGCGAGCTGTGCGTGGCGTAACCGTATTACAGGCCTGGGATCCTGGTTATTGTCCTCCCCATTAATGCGCGGGCGGAATACCTTGCAAGAGTGTTGTACAGCATATTCGCCGGAAATATCGGTGCTTGGGGCCTTCGGGTTCTTTACAGCCTTCCGTAAAAGCCTTGTGCTGCCATACCGATTGGGTAATCCGTATGTATGGTTTCCGTTTTGTTCTTTAGGCCGGGTTCGATCCCAGGCCAATGGCCTTTTTTTTTTTCTATGTTTTTTTTTCTATGTTTTTTTTTTTTTTTTACACAGTTCAAGATAACGTTTTTTAGTATTTTTTTATAATACTCATCAAAAAAGTGGTGTGACATAGGTTCGTCTACCTGATCCAGGATACTAAAGATACAGGCCTGATATGCATTATATACAGCTAGCAAAATGAGCTTGCTAGCTTAACTGATTATTTGTATTCGATATTTTCCTAGTAAGAGAACAAAAATAAAAAGCATAGAGTCGAGGAAGTAAACAAGTTATGTGATCTTTAATGTTCTATTAGGAGGGGTACATTTTGTACAAAGAAGCATACATAGAATATGCTTCAAAGTGCAGTGTGATGAAGAGCTTTGCAATAGCTCTCCGGCCAGGACACAATGAATTTCAGTCAAATTCTAATGTTGACCTATGAGCCTTTGGTACATGTGGAAGCCTTGCATTCAAAGGAAATGCCCACAAACTGTCAATAAACATTCAGTAAAATATCGAATATTATTTTAACAAAGCATTGACAACTATTAAAGTTCAACTGTGTGTAGACAATTGAAAGCCTACAATAAACACTGACTCCAGACATGCGCAATGCCATGACGCTGACCCTTTATTGAGTGGAGAGGGGGGGATACCAGTTTATTTAAAGTCTATTTGTGAGACCAACAAACTGGTTGAAAGAACAAGTGTGTTAATAGTAAAACAATTATTTGATTACAAAACTACTGTAGATTCCTTTGCACCAAGATAATAACACACATTATTTTGTTTGTTATTTAGGAGGAACGATACGAGCTCTACGAGACAAATAAGAAGTATTTATTACTTATCTAAATTATACACGTAAATAATAATATTCAAAAAAACTACTGTAACTAAGTAAGTAACACTCACATGTTTTTAAAATTTAAAATAAGTATACAGTTTCATTCAGATACATCTTGTGGTCACTGTGCCATCTTCAGGGCGATACCCAAAGCAACTGTGCACCCCATCCAACTAAGGGCATCGGCTGCACAGATGTTCCTGATAAATGGGGCAGGAAAATTTTCCGCGACACCGTGCTTTCATGGTCCCCCATGATTCCTTGTTGGGTGAAGCCCCTCTAGATGTTGACATGTCAACTTTGCAGTCACATGAAAGAAATGCCTAATAGTGTTTTGCAGTCAAGTTGGTTTACGATAATTGGTTACAATAGTTGGTTACAATAATTTTGAACAATTGTTATCATAGCTATGGTCAAATACTGTACAAAGAACTGTAAATAAAAAGACAAAAAAATAATAATAAAAATAAAGCAAAACTAAAAGTAAAGCAAAAAACGACAGAGACATTCTGTACACAATAAGACAATGCGCTCGCGTGCGTTACGATGCCACGCCGAAATAGCGAGCCCCCAAGGGACCCAAAACGCCCACAAAGACCTGTATTTTTTTTCATCCCATATCTCAGCGAGCTGTGCGTGGCGTAACCGTATTACAGGCCTGGGATCCTGGTTATTGTCCTCCCCATTAATGCGCGGGTTGGAATACCTTGCAAGAGTGTTGTACAGCATATTCGCCGGAAATATCGGTGCTTGGGGCCTTCGGGTTCTTTACAGCCTTCCGTAAAAGCCTTGTGCTGCCATACCGATTGGGTAATCCGTATGTATGGTTTCCGTTTTGTTCTTTAGGCCGGGTTCGATCCCAGGCCAGTGGCCTTTTTTTTTCTATGTTTTTTTTTCTATGTTTTTTTTTTTTTTTACACAGTTCAAGATAACGTTTTTTAGTATTTTTTTATAATACTCATCAAAAAAGTGGTGTGACATAGGTTCGTCTACCTGATCCAGGATACTAAAGATACAGGCCTGATATGCATTATATACAGCCAGCAAAATGAGCTTGCTAGCTTAACTGATTATTTGTATTCGATATTTTCCTAGTAAGAGAACAAAAATAAAAAGCATAGAGTCGAGGAAGTAAACAAGTTATGTGATCTTTAATGTTCTATTAGGAGGGGTACATTTTGTACAAAGAAGCATACATAGAATATGCTTCAAAGTGCAGTGTGATGAAGAGCTTTGCAATAGCTCTCCGGCCAGGACACAATGAATTTCAGTCAAATTCTAATGTTGACCTATGAGCCTTTGGTACATGTGGAAGCCTTGCATTCAAAGGAAATGCCCACAAACTGTCAATAAACATTCAGTAAAATATCGAATATTATTTTAACAAAGCATTGACAACTATTAAAGTTCAACTGTGTGTAGACAATTGAAAGCCTACAATAAACACTGACTCCAGACATGCGCAATGCCATGACGCTGACCCTTTATTGAGTGGAGAGGGGGGGATACCAGTTTATTTAAAGTCTATTTGTGAGACCAACAAACTGGTTGAAAGAACAAGTGTGTTAATAGTAAAACAATTATTTGATTACAAAACTACTGTAGATTCCTTTGCACCAAGATAATAACACACATTATTTTGTTTGTTATTTAGGAGGAACGATACGAGCTCTACGAGACAAATAAGAAGTATTTATTACTCATCTAAATTATACACGTAAATAATAATATTCAAAAAAACTACTGTAACTAAGTAAGTAACACTCACATGTTTTTAAAATTTGAAATAAGTATACAGTTTCATTCAGATACATCTTGTGGTCACTGTGCCATCTTCAGGGCGATACCCAAAGCAACTGTGCACCCCATCCAACTAAGGGCATCGGCTGCACAGATGTTCCTGATAAATGGGGCAGGAAAATTTTCCGCGACACCGTGCTTTCATGGTCCCCCATGATTCCTTGTTGGGTGAAGCCCCTCTAGATGTTGACATGTCAACTTTGCAGTCACATGAAAGAAATGCCTAATAGTGTTTTGCAGTCAAGTTGGTTTACGATAATTGGTTACAATAGTTGGTTACAATAATTTTGAATAATTGTTATCATAGCTATGGTCAAATACTGTACAAAGAACTGTAAATAAAAAGACAAAAAAATAATAATAAAAATAAAGCAAAACTAAAAGTAAAGCAAAAAACGACAGAGACATTCTGTACACAATAAAAGACAATGCGCTCGCGTGCGTTACGATGCCACGCCGAAATAGCGAGCCCCCAAGGGACCCAAAACGCCCACATAGACCTGTATTTTTTTTCATCCCATATCTCAGCGAGCTGTGCGTGGCGTAACCGTATTACAGGCCTGGGATCCTGGTTATTGTCCTCCCCATTAATGCGCGGGTTGGAATACCTTGCAAGAGTGTTGTACAGCATATTCGCCGGAAATATCGGTGCTTGGGGCCTTCGGGTTCTTTACAGCCTTCCGTAAAAGCCTTGTGCTGCCATACCGATTGGGTAATCCGTATGTATGGTTTCCGTTTTGTTCTTTAGACCGGGTTCGATCCCAGGCCAATGGCTTTTTTTTTTCTCTGTTTTTTTTTTTTTTACACAGTTCAAGATAACGTTTTTTAGTTTGTTTTTTTTTTTTAATACTCATCAAAAAAGTGGTGTGACAGGTTCGTCTACCTGATCCAGGATACTAAAGATACAGGCCTGATATGCATTATATACAGCTAGCAAAATGAGCTTGCTAGCTTAACTGATTATTTGTATTCGATATTTTCCTAGTAAGAGAACAAAAATAAAAAGCATAGAGTCGAGGAAGTAAACAAGTTATGTGATCTTTAATGTTCTATTAGGAGGGGTACATTTTGTACAAAGAAGCATACATAGAATATGCTTCAAAGTGCAGTGTGATGAAGAGCTTTGCAATAGCTCTCCGGCCAGGACACAATGAATTTCAGTCAAATTCTAATGTTGACCTATGAGCCTTTGGTACATGTGGAAGACTTGCATTCAAAGGAAATGCCCACAAACTGTCAATAAACATTCAGTAAAGTATCGAATATTATTTTAACAAAGCATTGACAACTATTAAAGTTCAACTGTGTGTAGACAATTGAAAGCCTACAATAAACACTGACTCCAGACATGCGCAATGCCATGACGCTGACCCTTTATTGAGTGGAGAGGGGGGGGGGATACCATTTCATTAAAAGTCTATTTGTGAGACCAACAAACTGGTTGAAAGAACAAGTGTGTTAATAGTAAAACAATTATTTGATTACAAAACTACTGTAGATTCCTTTGCACCAAGATAATAACACACATTATTTTGTTTGTTATTTAGGAGGAACGATACGAGCTCTACGAGACAAATAAGAAGTATTTATTACTCATCTAAATTATACACGTAAATAATCATATTCAAAAGAACTACTGTAACTAAGTAAGTAACCCTCACATGTTTTTAAAATTTGAAATAAGTATACAGTTTCATTCAGATACATCTTGTGGTAACTGTGCCATCTTCAGGGCGATACCCAAAGCAACTGTGCCCCCCATCCAACTAAGGGCATCGGCTGCACAGATGTTCCTGATAAATGGGGCAGGAAAATTTTCCGCGACACCGTGCTTTCATGGTCCCCCATGATTCCTTGTTGGGTGAAGCCCCTCTAGATGTTGACATGTCAACTTTGCAGTCACATGAAAGAAATGCCTAATAGTGTTTTGCAGTCAAGTTGGTTTTCGATAATTGGTTACAATAGTTGGTTACAATAATTTTGAATAATTGTTATCATAGCCATGGTCAAATACTGTACAAAGAACTGTAAATAAAAAGACAAAAAAATAATAATAAAAATAAAGCAAAACTAAAAGTAAAGCAAAAAACGACAGAGACATTCTGTACACAATAAAAGACAATGCGCTCGCGTGCGTTACGATGCCACGCCGAAATAGCGAGAGCCCATGGGACCCAAAACGCCAGCATAGACCTGTATTTTTTTTTCATCCCATATCTCAGCGAGCTGTGCGTGGCGTAACCGTATTACAGGCCTGGGATCCTGGTTATTGTCCTCCCCATTAATGCGCGGGTTGAAATACCTTGCAAGAGTGTTGTACAGCATATTCGCCGGAAATATCGGTGCTTGGGGCCTTCGGGTTCTTTACAGCCTTCCGTAAAAGCCTTGTGCTGCCATACCGATTGGGTAATCCGTATGTATGGTTTCCGTTTTGTTCTTTAGGCCGGGTTCGATCCCAGGCCAATGGCCTTTTTTTTTCTATGTTTTTTTTTTTTTTTTTTTTTACACAGTTCAAGGTAACGTTTTTTAGTACTTTTTCTATAATACTCATCAAAAAGTGGTGTGACATAGGTTCGTCTACCTGATCCAGGATACTAAAGATACAGGCCTGATATGCATTATATACAGCTAGCAAAATGAGCTTGCTAGCTTAACTGATTATTTGTATTCGATATTTTCCTAGTAAGAGAACAAAAATAAAAAGCATAGAGTCGAGGAAGTAAACAAGTTATGTGATCTTTAATGTTCTATTAGGAGGGGTACATTTTGTACAAAGAAGCATACATAAAATATGCTTCAAAGTGCAGTGTGATGAAGAGCTTTGCAATAGCTCTCCGGCCAGGACACAATGAATTTCAGTCAAATTCTAATGTTGACCTATGAGCCTTTGGTACATGTGGAAGACTTGCATTCATAGGAAATGCCCACAAACTGTCAATAAACATTCAGTAAAATATCGAATATTATTTTAACAAAGCATTTTACAACTATTAAAGTTCAACTGTGTGTAGACAATTGAAAGCCTACAATAAACACTGACTCCAGACATGCGCAGTGCCATGACGCTGACCCTTTATTGAGTGGAGAGGGGAGGGATACCAGTTTATTAAAAGTCTATTTGTGAGACCAACAAACTGGTTGAAAGAACAAGTGTGTTAATAGTAAAACAATTATTTGATTACAAAACTACTGTAGATTCCTTTGCACCAAGATAATAACACACATTATTTTGTTTGTTATTTAGGAGGAACGATACGAGCTCTACGAGACAAATAAGAAGTATTTATAACTCATCTAAATTATACACGTAAATAATAATATTCAAAAGAACTACTGTAACTAAGTAAGTAACACTCACATGTTTTTAAAATTTGAAATAAGTATACAGTTTTATTCAGATACATCTTGTGGTCACTGTGCCATCTTCAGTGCGATACCCAAAGCAACTGTGCACCCCATCCAACTAAGGGCATCGGCTGCACAGATGTTCCTGATAAATGGGGCAGGAAAATTTTCCGCGACACCGTGCTTTCATGGTCCCCCATGATTCCTTGTTGGGTGAAGCCCCTCTAGATGTTGACATGTCAACTTTGCAGTCACATGAAAGAAATGCCTAATAGTGTTTTGCAGTCAAGTTGGTTTACGATAATTGGTTACAATAGTTGGTTACAATAATTTTGAATAATTGTTATCATAGCTATGGTCAAATACTGTACAAAGAACTGTAAATAAAAAGACAAAAAAATAATTATAAAAATAAAGCAAAACTAAAAGTAAAGCAAAAAACGACAGAGACATTCTGTACACAATAAAAGACAATGCGCTCGCGTGCGTTACGATGCCACGCCGAAATAGCGAGCCCCCAAGGGACCCAAAACGCCCACATAGACCTGTATTTTTTTTCACCCCATATCTCAGCGAGCTGTGCGTGGCGTAACCGTATTACAGGCCTGGGATCCTGGTTATTGTCCTCCCCATAAATGCGCGGGTTGGAATACCTTGCAAGAGTGTTGTACAGCATATTCGCCGGAAATATTGGTGCTTGGGGCCTTCGGGTTCTTTACAGCCTTCCGTAACAGCCTTGTGATGCCATACCGATTGGGTAATCCGTATGTATGGTTTCCGTTTTGTTCTTTAGGCCGGGTTCGATCCCAGGCCTATGGCCTTTTTTTTTTCTATGTTTTTTTTCTTTTTTTTTTTTTACACAGTTCAAGATAACGTTTTTTAGTATTTTTTTTATAATACTCATCAAAAGGTGGTGTGACAGGTTCGTCTACCTGATCCAGGATACTAAAGATACAGGCCTGATATGCATTATATACAGCTAGCAAAATAAGCTTGCTAGCTTAACTGATTATTTGTATTCGATATTTTCCTAGTAAGAGAACAAAAATAAAAAGCATAGAGTCGAGGAAGTAAACAAGTTATGTGATCTTTAATGTTCTATTAGGAGGGGTACATTTTGTACAAAGAAGCATACATAGAATATGCTTCAAAGTGCAGTGTGATGAAGACCTTTGCAATAGCTCTCCGGCCAGGACACAATGAATTTCAGTCAAATTCTAATGTTGACCTATGAGCCTTTGGTACATGTGGAAGACTTGCATTCAAAGGAAATGCACACAAACTGTCAATAAACATTCAGTAAAATATCGAATATTATTTTAACAAAGCATTGACAGCTATTAAAGTTCAACTGTGTGTAGACAATTGAAAGCCTACAATAAACACTGACTCCAGACATGCGCAATGCCATGACGCTGACCCTTTATTGAGTGGAGAGGGGGCGATACCAGTTTATTAAAAGTCAATTTGTGAGACCAACAAACTGGTTGAAAGAACAAGTGTGTTAATAGTAAAACAATTATTTGATTACAAAACTACTGTAGATTCCTTTGCACCAAGATAATAGCACACATTATTTTGTTTGTTATTTAGGAGGAACGATACGAGCTCTACGAGACAAATAAGAAGTATTTATTACTCATCTAAATTATACACGTAAATAATCATATTCAAAAGAACTACTGTAACTAAGTAAGTAACCCTCACATGTTTTTAAAATTTGAAATAAGTATACAGTTTCATTCAGATACATCTTGTGGTAACTGTGCCATCTTCAGGGCGATACCCAAAGCAACTGTGCCCCCCATCCAACTAAGGGCATCGGCTGCACAGATGTTCCTGATAAATGGGGCAGGAAAATTTTCCGCGACACCGTGCTTTCATGGTCCCCCATGATTCCTTGTTGGGTGAAGCCCCTCTAGATGTTGACATGTCAACTTTGCAGTCACATGAAAGAAATGCCTAATAGTGTTTTGCAGTCAAGTTGGTTTACGATAATTGGTTACAATAGTTGGTTACAATAATTTTGAATAATTGTTATCATAGCTATGGTCAAATACTGTACAAAGAACTGTAAATAAAAAGACAAAAAAATAAAAATAAAAATAAAGCAAAACTAAAAGTAAAGCAAAAAACGACAGAGACATTCTGTACACAATAAAAGACAATGCGCTCGCGTGCGTTACGATGCCACGCCGAAATAGCGAGCCCCCAAGGGACCCAAAACGCCCACATAGACCTGTATTTTTTTTCATCCCATATCTCAGCGAGCTGTGCGTGGCGTAACCGTATTACAGGCCTGGGATCCTGGTTATTGTCCTCCCCATTAATGCGCGGGTTGGAATACCTTGCAAGAGTGTTGTACAGCATATTCGCCGGAAATATCGGTGCTTGGGGCCTTCGGGTTCTTTACAGCCTTCCGTAAAAGCCTTGTGCTGCCATACCGATTGGGTAATCCGTATGTATGGTTTCCGTTTTGTTCTTTAGGCCGGGTTCGATCCCAGGCCAATGGCCTTTTTTTTTCTATGTTTTTTTTTTTTTTTTTACACAGTTCAAGATAACGTTTTTTAGTATTTTTTTTTTATAATACTCATCAAAAAAGTGGTGTGACATAGGTTCGTCTACCTGATCCAGGATACTAAAGATACAGGCCTGATATGCATTATATACAGCTAGCAAAATGAGCTTGCTAGCTTAACTGATTATTTGTATTCGATATTTTCCTAGTAAGAGAACAAAAATAAAAAGCATAGAGTCGAGGAAGTAAACAAGTTATGTGATCTTTAATGTTCTATTAGGAGGGGTACATTTTGTACAAAGAAGCATACATAGAATATGCTTCAAAGTGCAGTGTGATGAAGAGCTTTGCAATAGCTCTCCGGCCAGGACACAATGAATTTAAGTCAAATTCTAATGTTGACCTATGAGCCTTTGGTACATGTGGAAGACTTGCATTCAAAGGAAATGCCCACAAACTGTCAATAAACATTCAGTAAAATATCGAATATTATTTTAACAAAGCATTGACAACTATTAAAGTTCAACTGTGTGTAGACAATTGAAAGCCTACAATAAACACTGACTCCAGACATGCGCAATGCCATGACGCTGACCCTTTATTGAGTGGAGAGGGGGGATACCAGTTTATTAAAAGTCTATTTGTGAGACCAACAAACTGGTTGAAAGAACAAGTGTGTTAATAGTAAAACAATTATTTGATTACAAAACTACTGTAGATTCCTTTGCACCAAGATAATAACACACATTATTTTGTTTGTTATTTAGGAGGAACGATACGAGCTCTACGAGACAAATAAGAAGTATTTATTACTCATCTAAATTATACACGTAAATAATAATATTCAAAAGAACTACTGTAACTAAGTAAGTTACACTCACATGTTTTTAAAATTTGAAATAAGTATACAGTTTCATTCAGATACATCTTGTGGTCACTGTGCCATCTTCAGGGCGATACCCAAAGCAACTGTGCACCCCATCCAACTAAGGGCATCGGCTGCACAGATGTTCCTGATAAATGGGGCAGGAAAATTTTCCGCGACACCGTGCTTTCATGGTCCCCCATGATTCCTTGTTGGGTGAATCCCCTCTAGATGTTGACATGTCAACTTTGCAGTCACATGAAAGAAATGCCTAATAGTGTTTTGCAGTCAAGTTGGTTTACGATAATTGGTTACAATAGTTGGTTACAATAATTTTGAATAATTGTTATCATAGCTATGGTCAAATACTGTACAAAGAACTGTAAATAAAAAGGCAAAAAAATAATAATAAAAATAAAGCAATACTAAAAGTAAAGCAAAAAAAGACAGAGACATTCTGTACACAATAAAAGACAATGCGCTCGCGTGCGTTACGATGCCACGCCGAAATAGCGAGCCCCCAAGGGACCCAAAACGCCCACATAGACCTGTATTTTTTTTCAACTCATATCTCAGCGAGCTGTGCGTGGCGTAACCGTATTACAGGCCTGGGATCCTGGTTATTGTCCTCCCCATTAATGCGCGGGTTGGAATACCTTGCAAGAGTGTTGTACAGCATATTCGCCGGAAATATCGGTGCTTGGGGCCTTCGGGTTCTTTACAGCCTTCCGTAAAAGCCTTGTGCTGCCATACCGATTGGGTAATCCGTATGTATGGTTTCCGTTTTGTTCCTTAGGCCGGGTTCGATCCCAGGCCAATGGCCTTTTTTTGTCTATGTTTTTTTTTTTTTTTTACATAGGTCAAGATAACGTTTTTTAGTATTTTTTTTATAATACTTATCAAAAAAGTGGTGTGACATAGGTTCGTCTACCTGATCCAGGATACTAAAGATACAGGCCTGATATGCATTATATACAGCTAGCAAAATGAGCTTGCTAGCTTAACTGATTATTTGTATTCGATATTTTCCTAGTAAGAGAACAAAAATAAAAAGCATAGAGTCGAGGAAGTAAACAAGTTATGTGATCTTTAATGTTCTATTAGGAGGGGTACATTTTGTACAAAGAAGCATGCATAGAATATGCTTCAAAGTGCAGTGTGATGAAGACCTTTGCAATAGCTCTCCGGCCAGGACACAATGAATTTCAGTCAAATTCTAATGTTGACCTATGAGCCTTTGGTACATGTGGAAGACGTGCATTCAAAGGAAATGCACACAAACTGTCAATAAACATTCAGTAAAATATCGAATATTATTTTAACAAAGCATTGACAACTATTAAAGTTCAACTGTGTGTAGACAATTGAAAGCCTACAATAAACACTGACTCCAGACATGCGCAATGCCATGAGGCTTACCCTTTATTGAGTGGAGAGGGGGGGATACCAGTTTATTAAAAGTCTATTTGTGAGACCAACAAACTGGTTGAAAGAACAAGTGTGTTAATAGCAAAACAATTATTTGATTAGAAAACTACTGTAGATTCCTTTGCACCAAGATAATAGCACACATTATTTTGTTTGTTATTTAGGAGGAACGATACGAGCTCTACGAGACAAATAAGAAGTATTTATTACTCATCTAAATTATACACGTAAATAATAATATTCAAAAGAACTACTGTAACTAAGTAAGTAACCCTCACATGTTTTTAAAATTTGAAATAAGTATACAGTTTCATTCAGATACATCTTGTGGTCACTGTGCCATCTTCAGGGCGACACCCAAAGCAACTGTGCACCCCATCCAACTAAGGGCATCGGCTGCACAGATGTTCCTGATAAATGGGGCAGGAAAATTGTCCGCGACACCGTGCTTTCATGGTCCCCCATGATTCCTTGTTGGGTGAAGCCCCTCTAGATGTTGACATGTCAACTTTGCAGTCACATGAAAGAAATGCCTAATAGTGTTTTGCAGTCAAGTTGGTTTGCGATAATTGGTTACAATAGTTGGTTACAATAATTTTGAATAATTGTTATCATAGCTATGGTCAAATACTGTACAAAGAACTGTAAATAAAAAGACAAAAAAAAAAATAATAAAAATAAAGCAAAACTAAAAGTAAAGCAAAAAACGACAGAGACATTCTGTACACAATAAAAGACAATGCGCTCGCGTGCGTTACGATGCCACGCCGAAATAGCGAGCCCCCAAGGGACCCAAAACGCCCACATAGACCTGTATTTTTTTTCATCCCATATCTCAGCGAGCTGTGCGTGGCGTAACCGTATTACAGGCCTGGGATCCTGGTTATTGTCCTCCCCATTAATGCGCGGGTTGGAATACCTTGCAAGAGTGTTGTACAGCATATTCGCCGGAAATATCGGTGCTTGGGGCCTTCGGGTTCTTTACAGCCTTCCGTAAAAGCCTTGTGCTGCCATACCGATTGGGTAATCCGTATGTATGGTTTCCGTTTTGTTCTTTAGGCCGGGTTCGATCCCAGGCCAATGGCCTTTTTTTTTTTCTATGTTTTTTTTTTTTTTACACAGTTCAAGATAACGTTTTTTAGTATTTTTTTTATAATACTCATCAAAAAAGTGGTGTGACATAGGTTCGTCTACCTGATCCAGGATACTAAAGATACAGTCCTGATATGCATTATATACAGCTAGCAAAATGAGCTTGCTAGCTTAACTGATTATTTGTATTCGATATTTTCCTAGTAAGAGAACAAAAATAAAAAGCATAGAGTCGAGGAAGTAAACAAGTTATGTGATCTTTAATGTTCTATTAGGAGGGGTACATTTTGTACAAAGAAGCATACATAGAATATGCTTCAAAGTGCAGTGTGATGAAGAGCTTTGCAATAGCTCTCCGGCCAGGACACAATGAATTTCAGTCAAATTCTAATGTTGACCTATGAGCCTTTGGTACATGTGGAAGACTTGCATTCAAAGGAAATGCCCACAAACTGTCAATAAACATTCAGTAAAATATCGAATATTATTTTAACAAAGCATTGACAACTATTAAAGTTCAACTGTGTGTAGACAATTGAAAGCCTACAATAAACACTGACTCCAGACATGCGCAATGCCATGACGCTGACCCTTTATTGAGTGGAGAGGGGGGGATACCAGTTTATTAAAAGTCTATTTGTGAGACCAACAAACTGGTTGAAAGAACAAGTGTGTTAATAGTAAAACAATTATTTGATTACAAAACTACTGTAGATTCCTTTGCACCAAGATAATAGCACACATTATTTTGTTTGTTATTCAGGTGGAACGATACGAGCTCTACGAGACAAATAAGGTGTATTTATTACTCATCTAAATTATACACGTAAATAATAATATTCAAAAGAACTACTGTAACTAAGTAAGTAACACTCACATGTTTTTAAAATTTGAAATAAGTATACAGTTTCATTCAGATACATCTTGTGGTCACTGTGCCGTCTTCAGGGCGATACCCAAAGCAACTGTGCACCCCATCCAACTAAGGGCATCGGCTGCACAGATGTTCCTGATAAATGGGGCAGGAAAATTTTCCGCGACACCGTGTTTCATGGTCCCCCATGATTCCTTGTTGGGTGAAGCCCCTCTAGATGTTGACATGTCAACTTTGCAGTCACATGAAAGAAATGCCTAATAGTGTTTTGCAGTCAAGTTGGTTTACGATAATTGGTTACAATAGTTGGTTACAATAATTTTGAATAATTGTTATCATAGCTATAATCAAATACTGTACAAAGAAATGTAAATAAAAAGACAAAAAAATAATAATAATAATAAAGCAAAACTAAAAGTAAAGCAAAAAACGACAGAGACATTCTGTACACAATAAAAGACAATGCGCTCGCGTGCGTTACGATGCCACGCCGAAATAGCGAGCCCCCAAGGGACCCAAAACGCCCACATAGACCTGTATTTTTTTTCATCCCATATCTCAGCGAGCTGTGCGTGGCGTAACCGTATTACAGGCCTGGGATCCTGGTTATTGTCCTCCCCATTAATGCGCGGGTTGGAATACCTTGCAAGAGTGTTGTACAGCATATTCGCCGGAAATATCGGTGCTTGGGGCCTTCGGGTTCTTTACAGCCTTCCGTAAAAGCCTTGTTCTGCCATACCGATTGGGTAATCCGTATGTATGGTTTCCGTTTTGTTCTTTAGGCCGGGTTCGATCCCAGGCCAATGGCCTTTTTTTTTTCTATGTTTTTTTTTTTTTTTTTTTACACAGTTCAAGATAACGTTTTTTAGTATTTTTTTTATAATACTCATCAAAAAAGTGGTGTGACATAGGTTCGTCTACCTGATCCAGGATACTAAAGATACAGGCCTGATATGCATTATATACAGCTAGCAAAATGAGCTTGCTAGCTTAACTGATTATTTGTATTCGATATTTTCCTAGTAAGAGAACAAAAATAAAAAGCATAGAGTCGAGGAAGTAAACAAGTTATGTGATCTTTAATGTTCTATTAGGAGGGGTACATTTTGTACAAAGAAGCATACATAGAATATGCTTCAAAGTGCAGTGTGATGAAGAGCTTTGCAATAGCTCTACGGCCAGGACACAATGAATTTCAGTCAAATTCTAATGTTGACCTATGAGCCTTTGGTACATGTGGAAGACTTGCATTCATAGGAAATGCCCACAAACTGTCAATAAACATTCAGTAAAATATCGAATATTATTTTAACAAAGCATTGACAACTATTAAAGTTCAACTGTGTGTAGACAATTGAAAGCCTACAATAAACACTGACTCCAGACATGCGCAATGCCATGACGCTGACCCTTTATTGAGTGGAGAGGGGGGATACAAGTTTATTAAAAGTCTATTTGTGAGACCAACAAACTGGTTGAAAGAACAAGTGTGTTAATAGTAAAACAATTATTTGATTACAAAACTACTGTAGATTCCTTTGCACCAAGATAATAACACACATTATTTTGTTTGTTATTTAGGAGGAACGATACGAGCTCTACGAGACAAATAAGAAGTATTTATTACTCATCTAAATTATACACGTAAATAATAATATTCAAAAGAACTACTGTAACTAAGTAAGTAACCCTCACATGTTTTTAAAATTTGAAATAAGTATACAGTTTCATTCAGATACATCTTGTGGTCACTGTGCCATCTTCAGGGCGATACCCAAAGCAACTGTGCACCCCATCCAACTAAGGGCATCGGCTGCACAGATGTTCCTGATAAATGGGGCAGGAAAATTGTCCGCGACACCGTGCTTTCATGGTCCCCCATGATTCCTTGTTGGGTGAAGCCCCTCTAGATGTTGACATGTCAACTTTGCAGTCACATGAAAGAAATGCCTAATAGTATTTTGCAGTCAAGTTGGTTTACGATAATTGGTTACAATAGTTGGTTACAATAATTTTGAATAATTGTTATCATAGCTATGGTCAAATACTGTACAAAGAACTGTAAATAAAAAGACAAAAAAATAATAATAAAAATAAAGCAAAACTAAAAGTAAAGCAAAAAACGACAGAGACATTCTGTACACAATAAAAGACAATGCGCTCGCGTGCGTTACGATGCCACGCCGAAATAGCGAGCCCCCAAGGGACCCAAAACGCCCACATAGACCTGTATTTTTTTTCATCCCATATCTCAGCGAGCTGTGCGTGGCGTAACCGTATTACAGGCCTGGGATCCTGGTTATTGTCCTCCCCATTAATGCGCGGGTTGGAATACCTTGCAAGAGTGTTGTACAGCATATTCGCCGGGAATATCGGTGCTTGGGGCCTTCGGGTTCTTTACAGCCTTCCGTAAAAGCCTTGTGCTGCCATACCGATTGGGTAATCCGTATGTATGGTTTCCGTTTTGTTCTTTAGACCGGGTTCGATCCCAGGCCAATGGCCTTTTTTTTATGTTTTTTTTTTTTTTTTACACAGTTCAAGATAACGTTTTTTAGTATTTTTTTTATAATACTCATCAAAAAAGTGGTGTGACATAGGTTCGTCTACCTGATCCAGGATACTAAAGATACAGGCCTGATATACATTATATACAGCTAGCAAAATGAGCTTGCTAGCTTAACTGATTATTTGTATTCGATATTTTCCTAGTAAGAGAACAAAAATAAAAAGCATAGAGTCGAGGAAGTAAACAAGTTATGTGATCTTTAATGTTCTATTAGGAGGGGTACATTTTGTACAAAGAAGCATACATAGAATATGCTTCAAAGTGCAGTGTGATGAAGAGCTTTGCAATAGCTCTCCGGCCAGGACACAATGAATTTAATTCAAATTCTAATGTTGACCTATGAGCCTTTGGTACATGTGGAAGACTTACATTCAAAGGAAATGCCCACAAACTGTCAATAAACATTCAGTAAAATATCGAATATTATTTTAACAAAGCATTGACAACTATTAAAGTTCAACTGTGTGTAGACAATTGAAAGCCTACAATAAACACTGACTCCAGACATGCGCAATGCCATGACGCTGACCCTTTATTGAGTGGAGAGGGGGGGGATACCAGTTTATTAAAAGTCTATTTGTGAGACCAACAAACTGGTTGAAAGAACAAGTGTGTTAATAGTAAAACAATTATTTGATTACAAAACTACTGTAGATTCCTTTGCACCAAGATAATAACACACATTATTTTGTTTGTTATTTAGGAGGAACGATACGAGCTCTACGAGACAAATAAGAAGTATTTATTACTCATCTAAATTATACACGTAAATAATAATATTCAAAAGAACTACTGTAACTAAGTAAGTAACACTCACATGTTTTTAAAATTTGAAATAAGTATACAGTTTCATTCAGATACATCTTGTGGTCACTGTGCCTTATTCAGGGCGATACCCAAAGCAACTGTGCACCCCATCCAACTAAGGGCATCGGCTGCACAGATGTTCCTGATAAATGGGGCAGGAAAATTTTCCGCGACACCGTGCTTTCATGGTCCCCCATGATTCCTTGTTGGGTGAAGCCCCTCTAGATGTTGACATGTCAACTTTGCAGTCACATGAAAGAAATGCCTAATAGTGTTTTGCAGTCAAGTTGGTTTACGATAATTGGTTACAATAGTTGGTTACAATAATTTTGAATAATTGTTATCATAGCTATGGTCAAATACTGTACAAAGAACTGTAAATAAAAAGACAAAAAAATAATAATAAAAATAAAGCAAAACTAAAAGTAAAGCAAAAAACGACAGAGACATTCTGTACACAATAAAAGACAATGCGCCCGCGTGCGTTACGATGCCACGCCGAAATAGCGAGCCCCCAAGGGACCCAAAACGCCCACATAGACCTGTATTTTTTTTCAACTCATATCTCAGCGAGCTGTGCGTGGTGTAACCGTATTACAGGCCTGGGATCCTGGTTATTGTCCTCCCCATTAATGCGCGGGTTGGAATACCTTGCAAGAGTGTTGTACAGCATATTCGCCGGAAATATCGGTGCTTGGGGCCTTCGGGTTCTTTACAGCCTTCCGTAAAAGCCTTGTGCTGCCATACCGATTGGGTAATCCGTATGTATGGTTTCCGTTTTGTTCTTTAGGCCGGGTTCGATCCCAGGCCAATGGCCTTTTTTTTTTCTCTGTTTTTTTTTTTTTTTTTTTTACACAGTTCAAGATAACGTTTTTTAGTATTTTTTTATAATACTCATCAAAAAAGTGGTGTGACATAGGTTCGTCTACCTGATCCAGGATACTAAAGATACAGGCCTGATATGCATTATATACAGCTAGCAAAATGAGCTTGCTAGCTTAACTGATTATTTGTATTCGATATTTTCCTAGTAAGAGAACAAAAATAAAAAGCATAGAGTCGAGGAAGTAAACAAGTTATGTGATCTTTAATGTTCTATTAGGAGGGGTACATTTTGTACAAAGAAGCATACATAGAATATGCTTCAAAGTGCAGTGTGATGAAGAGCTTTGCAATAGCTCTCCGGCCAGGACACAATGAATTTAAGTCAAATTCTAATGTTGACCTATGAGCCTTTGGTACATGTGGAAGACTTGCATTCAAAGCAAATGCCCACAAACTGTCAATAAACATTCAGTAAAATATCGAATATTATTTTAACAAAGCATTGACAACTATTAAAGTTCAACTGTGTGTAGACAATTGAAAGCCTACAATAAACACTGACTCCAGACATGCGCAATGCCATGACGCTGACCCTTTATTGAGTGGAGAGGGGGGATACAAGTTTATTAAAAGTCTATTTGTGAGACCAACAAACTGGTTGAAAGAACAAGTGTG
Source organism: Nematostella vectensis (assembly GCF_932526225.1). Taxonomy (NCBI): domain Eukaryota; kingdom Metazoa; phylum Cnidaria; class Anthozoa; order Actiniaria; family Edwardsiidae; genus Nematostella; species Nematostella vectensis. The sequence goes on along the minus strand of NC_064038.1, from coordinate 108,485 downwards.
TTAATAGTAAAACAATTATTTGATTACAAAACTACTGTAGATTCCTTTGCACCAAGATAATAACACACATTATTTTGTTTGTTATTTAGGAGGAACGATACGAGCTCTACGAGACAAATAAGAAGTATTTATTACTCATCTAAATTATACACGTAAATAATAATATTCAAAAGAACTACTGTAACTAAGTAAGTAACCCTCACATGTTTTTAAAATTTGAAATAAGTATACAGTTTCATTCAGATACATCTTGTGGTCACTGTGCCATCTTCAGGGCGATACCCAAAGCAACTGTGCACCCCATCCAACTAAGGGCATCGGCTGCACAGATGTTCCTGATAAATGGGGCAGGAAAATTGTCCGCGACACCGTGCTTTCATGGTCCCCCATGATTCCTTGTTGGGTGAAGCCCCTCTAGATGTTGACATGTCAACTTTGCAGTCACATGAAAGAAATGCCTAATAGTGTTTTGCAGTCAAGTTGGTTTACGATAATTGGTTACAATAGTTGGTTACAATAATTTTGAATAATTGTTATCATAGCTATGGTCAAATACTGTACAAAGAACTGTAAATAAAAAGACAAAAAAATAATAATAAAAATAAAGCAAAACTAAAAGTAAAGCAAAAAACGACAGAGACATTCTGTACACAATAAAAGACAATGCGCTCGCGTGCGTTACGATGCCACGCCGAAATAGCGAGCCCCCAAGGGACCCAAAACGCCCACATAGACCTGTATTTTTTTTCATCCCATATCTCAGCGAGCTGTGCGTGGCGTAACCGTATTACAGGCCTGGGATCCTGGTTATTGTCCTCCCCATTAATGCGCGGGCTGGAATACCTTGCAAGAGTGTTGTACAGCATATTCGCCGGGAATATCGGTGCTTGGGGCCTTCGGGTTCTTTACAGCCTTCCGTAAAAGCCTTGTGCTGCCATACCGATTGGGTAATCCGTATGTATGGTTTCCGTTTTGTTCTTTAGGCCGGGTTCGATCCCAGGCCAATGGCCTTTTTTTTATGTTTTTTTTTTTTTTTTTTACACAGTTCAAGATAACGTTTTTTAGTATTTTTTTTATAATACTCATCAAAAAAGTGGTGTGACATAGGTTCGTCTACCTGATCCAGGATACTAAAGATACAGGCCTGATGTACATCATATACAGCTAGCAAAATGAGCTTGCTAGCTTAACTGATTATTTGTATTCGATATTTTCCTAGTAAGAGAACAAAAATAAAAAGCATAGAGTCGAGGAAGTAAACAAGTTATGTGATCTTTAATGTTCTATTAGGAGGGGTACATTTTGTACAAAGAAGCATACATAGAATATGCTTCAAAGTGCAGTGTGATGAAGAGCTTTGCAATAGCTCTCCGGCCAGGACACAATGAATTTAAGTCAAATTCTAATGTTGACCTATGAGCCTTTGGTACATGTGGAAGACTTGCATTTAAAGGAAATGCCCACAAACTGTCAATAAACATTCAGTAAAATATCGAATATTATTTTAACAAAGCATTGACAACTATTAAAGTTCAACTGTGTGTAGACAATTGAAAGCCTACAATAAACACTGACTCCAGACATGCGCAATGCCATGACGCTGACCCTTTATTGAGTGGAGAGGGGGGGGATACCAGTTTATTAAAAGTCTATTTGTGAGACCAACAAACTGGTTGAAAGAACAAGTGTGTTAATAGTAAAACAATTATTTGATTACAAAACTACTGTAGATTCCTTTGCACCAAGATAATAACACACATTATTTTGTTTGTTATTTAGGAGGAACGATACGAGCTCTACGAGACAAATAAGAAGTATTTATTACTCATCTAAATTATACACGTAAATAATAATATTCAAAAGAACTACTGTAACTAAGTAAGTAACACTCACATGTTTTTAAAATTTGAAATAAGTATACAGTTTCATTCAGATACATCTTGTGGTCACTGTGCCTTATTCAGGGCGATACCCAAAGCAACTGTGCACCCCATCCAACTAAGGGCATCGGCTGCACAGATGTTCCTGATAAATGGGGCAGGAAAATTTTCCGCGACACCGTGCTTTCATGGTCCCCCATGATTCCTTGTTGGGTGAAGCCCCTCTAGATGTTGACATGTCAACTTTGCAGTCACATGAAAGAAATGCCTAATAGTGTTTTGCAGTCAAGTTGGTTTACGATAATTGGTTACAATAGTTGTTATAATAATAGTTGTTATAATAATTGTTATCATAGCTATGGTCAAATACTGTACAAAAAACTGTAAATAAAAAGACAAAAAAATAATAATAAAAATAAAGCAAAACTAAAAGTAAAGCAAAAAACGACAGAGACATTCTGTACACAATAAAAGACAATGCGCCCGCGTGCGTTACGATGCCACGCCGAAATAGCGAGCCCCCAAGGGACCCAAAACGCCCACATAGACCTGTATTTTTTTTCAACTCATATCTCAGCGAGCTGTGCGTGGTGTAACCGTATTACAGGCCTGGGATCCTGGTTATTGTCCTCCCCATTAATGCGCGGGTTGGAATACCTTGCAAGAGTGTTGTACAGCATATTCGCCGGAAATATCGGTGCTTGGGGCCTTCGGGTTCTTTACAGCCTTCCGTAAAAGCCTTGTGCTGCCATACCGATTGGGTAATCCGTATGTATGGTTTCCGTTTTGTTCTTTAGGCCGGGTTCAATCCCAGGCCAATGGCCTTTTTTTCTATGTTTTTTTTTTTTTTTTTTTTTACACAGTTCAAGATAACGTTTTTTAGTTTTCTTTTTATAATACTCATCAAAAAGTGGTGTGACATAGGTTTGTCTACCTGATCCAGGATACTAAAGATACAGGCCTGATATGCATTATATACAGCTAGCAAAATGAGCTTGCTAGCTTAACTGATTATTTGTATTCGATATTTTACTAGTAAGAGAACAAAAATAAAAAGCATAGAGTCGAGGAAGTAAACAAGTTATGTGATCTTTAATGTTCTATTAGGAGGGGTACATTTTGTACAAAGAAGCATACATAGAATATGCTTCAAAGTGCAGTGTGATGAAGAGCTTTGCAATAGCTCTACGGCCAGGACACAATGAATTTCAGTCAAATTCTAATGTTGACCTATGAGCCTTTGGTACATGTGGAAGACTTGCATTCATAGGAAATGCCCACAAACTGTCAATAAACATTCAGTAAAATATCGAATATTATTTTAACAAAGCATTGACAACTATTAAAGTTCAACTGTGTGTAGACAATTGAAAGCCTACAATAAACACTGACTCCAGACATGCGCAATGCCATGACGCTGACCCTTTATTGAGTGGAGAGGGGGGGATACAAGTTTATTAAAAGTCTATTTGTGAGACCAACAAACTGGTTGAAAGAACAAGTGTGTTAATAGTAAAACAATTATTTGATTACAAAACTACTGTAGATTCCTTTGCACCAAGATAATAACACACATTATTTTGTTTGTTATTTAGGAGGAACGATACGAGCTCTACGAGACAAATAAGAAGTATTTATTACTCATCTAAATTATACACGTAAATAATAATATTCAAAAGAACTACTGTAACTAAGTAAGTAACCCTCACATGTTTTTAAAATTTGAAATAAGTATACAGTTTCATTCAGATACATCTTGTGGTCACTGTGCCATCTTCAGGGCGATACCCAAAGCAACTGTGCACCCCATCCAACTAAGGGCATCGGCTGCACAGATGTTCCTGATAAATGGGGCAGGAAAATTTTCCGCGACACCGTGCTTTCATGGTCCCCCATGATTCCTTGTTGGGTGAAGCCCCTCTAGATGTTGACATGTCAACTTTGCAGTCACATGAAAGAAATGCCTAATAGTGTTTTGCAGTCAAGTTGGTTTACGATAATTGGTTACAATAGTTGGTTACAATAATTTTGAATAATTGTTATCATAGCTATGGTCAAATACTGTACAAAGAACTGTAAATAAAAAGACAAAAAAATAATAATAAAAATAAAGCAAAACTAAAAGTAAAGCAAAAAACGACAGAGACATTCTGTACGCAATAAAAGACAATGCGCTCGCGTGCGTTACGATGCCACGCCGAAATAGCGAGCCCCCAAGGGACCCAAAACGCCCACATAGACCTGTATTTTTTTTCAACTCATATCTCAGCGAGCTGTGCGTGGTGTAACCGTATTACAGGCCTGGGATCCTGGTTATTGTCCTCCCCATTAATGCGCGGGTTGGAATACCTTGCAAGAGTGTTGTACAGCATATTCGCCGGAAATATTGGTGCTTGGGGCCTTCGGGTTCTTTACAGCCTTCCGTAAAAGCCTTGTGCTGCCATACCGATTGGGTAATCCGTATGTATGGTTTCCGTTTTGTTCTTTAGGCCGGGTTCGATCCCAGGCCAATGGCCTTTTTTTCTATGTTTTTTTTTTTTTTTTTTTACACAGTTCAAGATAACGTTTTTTAGTTTTTTTTTTATAATACTCATCAAAAAGTGGTGTGACATAGGTTCGTCTACCTGATCCAGGATACTAAAGATACAGGCCTGATATGCATTATATACAGCTAGCAAAATGAGCTTGCTAGCTTTACTGATTATTTGTATTCGATATTTTCCTAGTAAGAGAACAAAAATAAAAAGCATAGAGTCGAGGAAGTAAACAAGTTATGTGATCTTTAATGTTCTATTAGGAGGGGTACATTTTGTACAAAGAAGCATACATAGAATATGCTTCAAAGTGCAGTGTGATGAAGAGCTTTGCAATAGCTCTCCGGCCAGGACACAATGAATTTCAGTCACATTCTAATGTTGACCTATGAGCCTTTGGTACATGTGGAAGACTTGCATTCAAAGGAAATGCCCACAAACTGTCAATAAACATTCAGTAAAGTATCGAATATTATTTTAACAAAGCATTGACAACTATTAAAGTTCAACTGTGTGTAGACAATTGAAAGCCTACAATAAACACTGACTCCAGACATGCGCAATGCCATGACGCTGACCCTTTATTGAGTGGAGAGGGGGGGGATACCAGTTTATTAAAAGTCTATTTGTGAGACCAACAAACTGGTTGAAAGAACAAGTGTGTTAATAGTAAAACAATTATTTGATTACAAAACTACTGTAGATTCCTTTGCACCAAGATAATAACACACATTATTTTGTTTGTTATTTAGGAGGAACGATACGAGCTCTACGAGACAAATAAGAAGTATTTATTACTCATCTAAATTATACACGTAAATAATCATATTCAAAAGAACTACTGTAACTAAGTAAGTAACCCTCACATGTTTTTAAAATTTGAAATAAGTATACAGTTTCATTCAGATACATCTTGTGGTCACTGTGCCATCTTCAGGGCGATACCCAAAGCAACTGTGCACCCCATCCAACTAAGGGCATCGGCTGCACAGATGTTCCTGATAAATGGGGCAGGAAAATTGTCCGCGACACCGTGCTTTCATGGTCCCCCATGATTCCTTGTTGGGTGAAGCCCCTCTAGATGTTGACATGTCAACTTTGCAGTCACATGAAAGAAATGCCTAATAGTGTTTTGCAGTCAAGTTGGTTTACGATAATTGGTTACAATAGTTGGTTACAATAATTTTGAATAATTGTTATCATAGCTATGGTCAAATACTGTACAAAGAACTGTAAATAAAAAGACAAAAAAATAATAATAAAAATAAAGCAAAACTAAAAGTAAAGCAAAAAACGACAGAGACATTCTGTACACAATAAAAGACAATGCGCTCGCGTGCGTTACGATGCCACGCCGAAATAGCGAGCCCCCAAGGGACCCAAAACGCCCACATAGACCTGTATTTTTTTTCATCCCATATCTCAGCGAGCTGTGCGTGGCGTAACCGTATTACAGGCCTGGGATCCTGGTTATTGTCCTCCCCATTAATGCGCGGGTTGGAATACCTTGCAAGAGTGTTGTACAGCATATTCGCCGGAAATATCGGTGCTTGGGGCCTTCGGGTTCTTTACAGCCTTCCGTAAAAGCCTTGTGCTGCCATACCGATTGGGTAATCCGTATGTATGGTTTCCGTTTTTTTCTTTAGGCCGGGTTCGATCCCAGGCCAATGGCCTTTTTTTTCTCTCTGTTTTTTTTTTTTTTTTTTTTTTTACAGTTCAAGATAACGTTTTTTAGTATTTTTTTTATAATACTCATCAAAAAAGTGGTGTGACATAGGTTCGTCTACCTGATCCAGGATACTAAAGATACAGGCCTGATATGCATTATATACAGCTAGCAAAATGAGCTTGCTAGCTTAACTGATTATTTGTATTCGATATTTTCCTAGTAAGAGAACAAAAATAAAAAGCATAGAGTCGAGGAAGTAAACAAGTTATGTGATCTTTAATGTTCTATTAGGAGGGGTACATTTTGTACAAAGAAGCATACATAGAATATGCTTCAAAGTGCAGTGTGATGAAGAGCTTTGCAATAGCTCTCCGGCCAGGACACAATGAATTTCAGTCAAATTCTATCGTTGAACTATGAGCCTTTGGTACATGTGGAAGACTTGCATTCAAAGGAAATGCCCACAAACTGTCAATAAACATTCAGTAAAATATCGAATAATATTTTAACAAAGCATTGACAACTATTAAAGTTCAACTGTGTGTCGACAATTGAAAGCCTACAATAAACACTGACTCCAGACATGCGCAATGCCATGACGCTGACCCTTTATTGAGTGGAGAGGGGGGATACCAGTTTATTAAAAGTCTATTTGTGAGACCAACAAACTGGTTGAAAGAACAAGTGTGTTAATAGTAAAACAATTATTTGATTACAAAACTACTGTAGATTCCTTTGCACCAAGATAATAACACACATTATTTTGTTTGTTATTTAGGAGGAACGATACGAGCTCAGATGTTCCTGGTATACAGTTTCATTCAGATACATCTTGTGGTCACTGTGCAGTCTTCAGGGCGATACTCAAAGCAACTGTGCACCCCATCCAACTAAGGGCATCGGCTGCACAGATGTTCCTGATAAATGGGGCAGGAAAATTGTCCGCGACACCGTGCTTTCATGGTCCCCCATGATTCCTTGTTGTGTGAAGCTCCTCTAGATGTTGACATGTCAACTTTGCAGTCACATGAAAGAAATGCCTAATAGTGTTTTGCAGTCAAGTTGGTTTACGATAATTGGTTACAATAGTTGGTTACAATAATTTTGAATAATTGTTATCATAGCTATGGTCAAATACTGTACAAAGAAATGTAAATAAAAAGACAAAAAAATAATAATAATAATAAAGCAAAACTAAAAGTAAAGCAAAAAACGACAGAGACATTCTGTACACAATAAAAGACAATGCGCTCGCGTGCGTTACGATGCCACGCCGAAATAGCGAGCCCCCAAGGGACCCAAAACGCCCACATAGACCTGTATTTTTTTTCATCCCATATCTCAGCGAGCTGTGCGTGGCGTAACCGTATTACAGGCCTGTGATCCTGGTTATTGTCCTCCCCATTAATGCGCGGGTTGGAATACCTTGCAAGAGTGTTGTACAGCATATTCGCCGGAAATATCGGTGCTTGGGGCCTTCGGGTTCTTTACAGCCTTCCGTAAAAGCCTTGTGCTGCCATACCGATTGGGTAATCCGTATGTATGGTTTCCGTTTTGTTCTTTAGGCCGGGTTCGATCCCAGGCCAATGGCTTCTTTTTTCTATGTTTTTTTTTTTTTTTTACACAGTTCAAGATAACGTTTTTTAGTAATTTTTTTATAATACTCATCAAAAAAGTGGTGTGACATAGGTTCGTCTACCTGATCCAGGATACTAAAGATACAGGCCTGATATGCATTATATACAGCTAGCAAAATGAGCTTGCTAGCTTAACTGATTATTTGTATTCGATATTTTCCTAGTAAGAGAACAAAAATAAAAAGCATAGAGTCGAGGAAGTAAACAAGTTATGTGATCTTTAATGTTCTATTAGGAGGGGTACATTTTGTACAAAGAAGCATACATAGAATATGCTTCAAAGTGCAGTGTGATGAAGAGCTTTGCAATAGCTCTCCGGCCAGGACACAATGAATTTAAGTCAAATTCTAATGTTGACCTATGAGCCTTTGGTACATGTGGAAGACTTGCATTCAAAGGAAATGCCCACAAACTGTCAATAAACATTCAGTAAAATATCGAATATTATTTTAACAAAGCATTGACAACTATTAAAGTTCAACTGTGTGTAGACAATTGAAAGCCTACAATAAACACTGACTCCAGACATGCGCAATGCCATGACGCTGACCCTTTATTGAGTGGAGAGGGGGGATACCAGTTTATTAAAAGTCTATTTGTGAGACCAACAAACTGGTTGAAAGAACAAGTGTGTTAATAGTAAAACAATTATTTGATTACAAAACTACTGTAGATTCCTTTGCACCAAGATAATAACACACATTATTTTGTTTGTTATTTAGGAGGAACGATACGAGCTCTACGAGACAAATAAGAAGTATTTATTACTCATCTAAATTATACACGTAAATAATAATATTCAAAAGAACTACTGTAACTAAGTAAGTAACACTCACATGTTTTTAAAATTTGAAATAAGTATACAGTTTCATTCAGATACATCTTGTGGTCACTGTGCCATCTTCAGGGCGATACCCAAAGCACCTGTGCACCCCATCCAACTAAGGGCATCGGCTGCACAGATGTTCCTGATAAATGGGGCAGGAAAATTTTCCACGACACCGTGCTTTCATGGTCCCCCATGATTCCTTGTTGGGTGAAGCGCCTCTAGATGTTGACATGTCAACTTCGCAGTCACATGAAAGAAATGCCTAATAGTGTTTTGCAGTCAAGTTGGTTTACGATAATTGTGTACAATAGTTGGTTACAATAATTTTGAATAATTGTTTTCATAGCTATGGTCAAATACTGTACAAAGAACTGTAAATAAAAAGGCAAAAAAATAATAATAAAAATAAAGCAAAACTAAAAGTAAAGCAAAAAAAGACAGAGACATTCTGTACACAATAAAAGACAATGCGCCCCCGTGCGTTACGATGCCACGCCGAAATAGCGAGCCCCCAAGGGACCCAAAACGCCCACATAGACCTGTATTTTTTTTTAACTCATATCTCAGCGAGCTGTGCGTGGCGTAACCGTATTACAGGCCTGGGATCCTGGTTATTTTCCTCCCCATTAATGCGCGGGTTGGAATACCTTGCAAGAGTGTTGTACAGCATATTCGCCGGAAATATCGGTGCTTGGGGCCTTCGGGTTATTTACAGCCTTCCGTAAAAGCCTTGTGCTGCCATACCGATTGGGTAATCCGTATGTATGGTTTCCGTTTTGTTCTTTAGGCCGGGTTCGATCCCAGGCCAATGGCCTTTTTTTTTCTATGTTTTTGTTTTTTTACACAGTTCAAGATAACGTTTTTTAGTATTTTTTTTTATAATACTCATCAAAAAAGTGGTGTGACATAGGTTCGTCTACCTGATCCAGGATACTAAAGATACAGGCCTGATATGCATTATATACAGCTAGCAAAATGAGCTTGCTAGCTTAACTGATTATTTGTATTCGATATTTTCCTAGTAAGAGAACAAAAATAAAAAGCATAGAGTCGAGGAAGTAAACAAGTTATGTGATCTTTAATGTTCTATTAGGAGGGGTACATTTTGTACAAAGAAGCATACATAGAATATGCTTCAAAGTGCAGTGTGATGAAGACCTTTGCAATAGCTCTCCGGCCAGGACACAATGAATTTCAGTCAAATTCTAATGTTGACCTATGAGCCTTTGGTACATGTGGAAGACTTGCATTCAAAGGAAATGCACACAAACTGTCAATAAACATTCAGTAAAATATCGAATATTATTTTAACAAAGCATTGACAACTATTAAAGTTCAACTGTGTGTAGACAATTGAAAGCCTACAATAAACACTGACTCCAGACATGCGCAATGCCATGACGCTGACCCTTTATTGAGTGGAGAGGGGGGGATACCAGTTTATTAAAAGTCTATTTGTGAGACCAACAAACTGGTTGAAAGAACAAGTGTGTTAATAGTAAAACAATTATTTGATTACAAAACTACTGTAGATTCCTTTGCACCAAGATAATAACACACATTATTTTGTTTGTTATTTAGGAGGAACGATACGAGCTCTACGAGACAAATAAGAAGTATTTATTACTCATTTAAATTATACACGTAAATAATAATATTCAAAAGAACTACTGTAACTAAGTAAGTAACCCTCACATGTTTTTAAAATTTGAAATAAGTAAACAGTTTCATTCAGATACATCTTGTGGTCACTGTGCCATCTTCAGGGCGATACCCAAAGCAACTGTGCACCCCATCCAACTAAGGGCATCGGCTGCACAGATGTTCCTGATAAATGGGGCAGGAAAATTGTCCGCGACACCGTGCTTTCATGGTCCCCCATGATTCCTTGTTGGGTGAAGCCCCTCTAGATGTTGACATGTCAACTTTGCAGTCACATGAAAGAAATGCCTAATAGTGTTTTGCAGTCAAGTTGGTTTACGATAATTGGTTACAATAGTTGGTTACAATAATTTTGAATAATTGTTATCATAGCTATGGTCAAATACTGTACAAAGAACTGTAAATAAAAAGACAAAAAAATAATAATAAAAATAAAGCAAAACTAAAAGTAAAGCAAAAAACGACAGAGACATTCTGTACACAATAAACGACAATGCGCTCGCGTGCGTTACGATGCCACGCCGAAATAGCGAGCCCCCAAGGGACCCAAAACGCCCACATAGACCTGTATTTTTTTTCATCCCATATCTCAGCGAGCTGTGCGTGGCGTAACCGTATTACAGGCCTGGGATCCTGGTTATTGTCCTCCCCATTAATGCGCGGGTTGGAATACCTTGCAAGAGTGTTGTACAGCATATTCGCCGGAAATATCGGTGCTTGGGGCCTTCGGGTTCTTTACAGCCTTCCGTAAAAGCCTTGTGCTGCCATACCGATTGGGTAATCCGTATGTATGGTTTCCGTTTTGTTCTTTACGCCGGGTTCGATCCCAGGCCAATGGCCTTTTTTTTTTCTCTGTTTTTTTTTTTTTTTTTTTACACAGTTCAAGATAACGTTTTTTAGTATTTTTTTATAATACTCATCAAAAAAGTGGTGTGACATAGGTTCGTCTACCTGATCCAGGATACTAAAGATACAGGCCTGATATGCATTATATACAGCTAGCAAAATGAGCTTGCTAGCTTAACTGATTATTTGTATTCGATATTTTCCTAGTAAGAGAACAAAAATAAAAAGCATAGAGTCGAGGAAGTAAACAAGTTATGTGATCTTTAATGTTCTATTAGGAGGGGTACATTTTGTACAAAGAAGCATACATAGAATATGCTTCAAAGTGCAGTGTGATGAAGAGCTTTGCAATAGCTCTCCGGCCAGGACACAATGAATTTAAGTCAAATTCTAATGTTGACCTATGAGCCTTTGGTACATGTGGAAGACTTGCATTCAAAGCAAATGCCCACAAACTGTCAATAAACATTCAGTAAAATATCGAATATTATTTTAACAAAGCATTGACAACTATTAAAGTTCAACTGTGTGTCGACAATTGAAAGCCTACAATAAACACTGACTCCAGACATGCGCAATGCCATGACGCTGACCCTTTATTGAGTGGAGAGGGGGGGATACCAGTTTATTAAAAGTCTATTTGTGAGACCAACAAACTGGTTGAAAGAACAAGTGTGTTAATAGTAAAACAATTATTTGATTACAAAACTACTGTAGATTCCTTTGCACCAAGATAATAGCACACATTATTTTGTTTGTTATTTAGGTGGAACGATACGAGCTCTACGAGACAAATAAGATGTATTTAATACTCATCTAAATTATACACGTAAATAATAATATTCAAAAGAACTACTGTAACTAAGTAAGTAACAATCACATGTTTTTAAAATTTGAAATAAGTATACAGTTTCATTCAGATACATCTTGTGGTCACTGTGCAGTCTTCAGGGCGATACCCAAAGCAACTGTGCACCCCATCCAACTAAGGGCATCGGCTGCACAGATGTTCCTGATAAATGGGGCAGGAACATTTTCCGCGACACCGTGCTTTCATGGTCCCCCATGATTCCTTGTTGGGTGAAGCCCCTCTAGATGTTGACATGTCAACTTTGCAGTCACATGAAAGAAATGCCTAATAGTGTTTTGCAGTCAAGTTGGTTTACGATAATTGGTTACAATAGTTGGTTACAATAATTTTGAATAATTGTTATCATAGCTATGGTCAAATACTGTACAAAGAACTGTAAATAAAAAGACAAAAAAATAATAATAAAAATAAAGCAAAACTAAAAGTAAAGCAAAAAACGACAGAGACATTCTGTACACAATAAAAGACAATGCGCTCGCGTGCGTTACGATGCCACGCCGAAATAGCGAGCCCCCAAGGGACCCAAAACGCCCACATAGACCTGTATTTTTTTTCATCCCATATCTCAGCGAGCTGTGCGTGGCGTAACCGTATTACAGGCCTGGGATCCTGGTTATTGTCCTCCCCATTAATGCGCGGGTTGGAATACCTTGCAAGAGTGTTGTACAGCATATTCGCCGGAAATATCGGTGCTTGGGGCCTTCGGGTTCTTTACAGCCTTCCGTAAAAGCCTTGTGCTGCCATACCGATTGGGTAATCCGTATGTATGGTTTCCGTTTTGTTCTTTAGGCCGGGTTCGATCCCAGGCCAATGGCTTCTTTTTTCTATGTTTTTTTTTTTTTTTTACACAGTTCAAGATAACGTTTTTTAGTAATTTTTTTATAATACTCATCAAAAAAGTGGTGTGACATAGGTTCGTCTACCTGATCCAGGATACTAAAGATACAGGCCTGATATGCATTATATACAGCTAGCAAAATGAGCTTGCTAGCTTAACTGATTATTTGTATTCGATATTTTCCTAGTAAGAGAACAAAAATAAAAAGCATAGAGTCGAGGAAGTAAACAAGTTATGTGATCTTTAATGTTCTATTAGGAGGGGTACATTTTGTACAAAGAAGCATACATAGAATATGCTTCAAAGTGCAGTGTGATGAAGAGCTTTGCAATAGCTCTCCGGCCAGGACACAATGAATTTAAGTCAAATTCTAATGTTGACCTATGAGCCTTTGGTACATGTGGAAGACTTGCATTCAAAGGAAATGCCCACAAACTGTCAATAAACATTCAGTAAAATATCGAATATTATTTTAACAAAGCATTGACAACTATTAAAGTTCAACTGTGTGTAGACAATTGAAAGCCTACAATAAACACTGAATCCAGACATGCGCAGTGCCATGACGCTGACCCTTTATTGAGTGGAGAGGGGGGATACCAGTTTATTAAAAGTCTATTTGTGAGACCAACAAACTGGTTGAAAGAACAAGTGTGTTAATAGTAAAACAATTATTTGATTACAAAACTACTGTAGATTCCTTTGCACCAAGATAATAACACACATTATTTTGTTTGTTATTTAGGAGGAACGATACGAGCTCTACGAGACAAATAAGAAGTATTTATTACTCATCTAAATTATACACGTAAATAATAATATTCAAAAGAACTACTGTAACTAAGTAAGTAACACTCACATGTTTTAAAATTTTAAATAAGTATACAGTTTCATTAAGATACATCTTGTGGTCACTGTGCCATCTTCAGGGCGATACCCAAAGCAACTGTGCACCCCATCCAACTAAGGGCATCAGCTGCACAGATGTTCCTGATAAATGGGGCAGGAAAATTTTCCACGACACTGTGCTTTCATGGTCCCCCATGATTCCTTGTTGGGTGAAGCGCCTCTAGATGTTGACATGTCAACTTCGCAGTCACATGAAAGAAATGCCTAATAGTGTTTTGCAGTCAAGTTGGTTTACGATAATTGGTTACAATAGTTGGTTACAATAATTTTGAATAATTGTTATCATAGCTATGGTCAAATACTGTACATAGAACTGTAAATAAAAAGACAAAAAAATAATAATAAAAATAAAGCAAAACTAAAAGTAAAGCAAAAAACGACAGAGACATTCTGTACACAATAAAAGACAATGCGCCCGCGTGCGTTACGATGCCACGCCGACATAGCGAGCCCCCAAGGGACCCAAAACGCCCACATAGACCTGTATTTTTTTTCATCCCATATCTCAGCGAGCTGTGGGTGGCGTAACCGTATTACAGGCCTGGGATCCTGGTTATTGTCCTCCCCATTAATGCGCGGGTTGGAATACCTTGCAAGAGTGTTGTACAGCATATTCGCCGGAAATATCGGTGCTTGGGGCCTTCGGGTTCTTTACAGCCTTCCGTAAAGGCCTTGTGCTGCCATACCGATTGGGTAATCCGTATGTATGGTTTCCGTTTTGTTCTTTAGGCCGGGTTCGATCCCAGGCCAATGGCCTTTTTTTTCTGTTTTTTTTTACACAGTTCAAGATAACGTTTTTTAGTATTTTTTTTTTATAATACTCATCAAAAAAGTGGTGTGACATAGGTTCGTCTACCTGATCCAGGATACTAAAGATACAGGCCTGATATGCATTGTATACAGCTAGCAAAATGAGCTTGCTAGCTTAACTGATTATTTGTATTCGATATTTTCCTAGTAAGAGAACAAAAATAAAAAGCATAGAGTCGAGGAAGTAAACAAGTTATGTGATCTTTAATGTTCTATTAGGAGGGGTACATTTTGTACAAAGAAGCATACATGGAATATGCTTAAAAGTGCAGTGTGATGAAGAGCTTTGCAATAGCTCTCCGGCCAGGACAATGAATTTCAGTCAAATTCTAATGTTGACCTATGAGCCTTTGGTACATGTGGAAGACTTGCATTCAAAGGAAATGCCCACAAACTGTCAATAAACATTCAGTAAAATATCGAATATTATTTTAACAAAGCATTGACAACTATTAAAGTTCAACTGTGTGTAGACAATTGAAAGCCTACAATAAACACTGACTCCAGACATGCGCAGTGCCATGACGCTGACCATTTATTGAGTGGAGAGGGGAGGGATACCAGTTTATTAAAAGTCTATTTGTGAGACCAACAAACTGGTTGAAAGAGCAAGTGTGTTAATAGTAAAACAATTATTTGATTACAAAACTACTGTAGATTCCTTTGCACCAAGATAATAACACACATTATTTTGTTTGTTATTTAGGAGGAACGAGACGAGTTCTACAAGGTCGATGAGAAGTATGCATTACTCATCTAAATTCTACCAGTAAAAAAATTATATTAAAAAAAAACTACTGTAAATAATTAAGTAAATCCTAAAACATGTATAACATGTTCAACAACACACTAAAAATTCCATGGGTATTGAAAGTTTTCTACTCACATGTTTTTACAGTATATACAATTTCATTCTGGTACATCTTGTGGTCACTGTGCCATCTTCAGGGCCACACCCAAAGCACCTGTGCACCCCATCCACCTAAGGGTGTCGGCTGCACAGGTGTTCCTGATGAAGGAGGGTAAGGAGGGCAGGAAAAGGTTCTGCGACACCGTGCTTTCATTGACCCACATGATTCCGAGTTGGGTGTTGCCCCTGTAGATGTTGACAGGTCAACCTCACAGCCACATGAAAGAAATGCCTAATATTTAATGCTTTAAAGTGAGTGTTTTGCAGTCAAGTTGGTTTCTGTTAGTGGGTAAAAATTATTATAAATAATTGTAATCATGACTATGGTCACACTGTACATATAGAACTGTAAATGAATAGAAAAAAAGTATATATTTCCAGTCAAACTACAGAATTGCATGATAACCTTGAAAGTATTGAATAAAAGACTGCAAAACCAACATCTTTTGTACTAGTTGCTTAGTTGCTTGAATTGACCACTTGCTATTTTAAGCTGAATTCCTCCTCCTCCCCCCAAAAAAATAATAATAAAAGAAAACTAAAAATAAAACAAAACCAACAGAGACCCCCACCAGCTATTTTTTCACAGACTTTTAAAGGGACAGTGCCATGGTAAGTGTTTTGCAATAGCTCTCTGACCTTGACACAATGAAATTTAGTAAACTCTAATACTGACGTATAAGCTTTTGGAACATGTGGCAGACTTAAATTAAAAGAAAATGACCACAAACTGTAAATAAACATAGTTTCTATAAAATATTGCTTTCAATAAAATATTGAATATTATTTTAACAAGGTATTGACAGCTTTTAAAAAGTTCAACTCTCTGTAGACGATTAAAAGCCAACAATAAACTCTGACATGCGCAGTACCATGGCGCTGTCCCTTTAAAGTGAAATACAGCTTTACTTAGTCAGCGTAGATAGTATTGCGTATTTTGGTAGATATTCTATGCGATTTTACAAACCTCTCCCCCTTACGTTTGCATTTTGCATTTTTGATTTTTTTATGAATATTTAGGCCGGTGGATAGCTTAATAAGCTCTACAAAGAAAAAGAGAATAGCCAAATCGCACTTTATTTATTTCTATTTATTTTATGCTTTTTACATGATATAAAAAAAACGGTTCCCAGAACAGCGTTTTTCTTTTTCGCTTCTTTGATGTCCTGTACACGATAAAAGACAATGCGCCCGTGCGTTACGATGCCACGCGCCGACATAGCGAGCCGCCAAGGGACCCAAAACGCCCACATAGATCTGTATTTTTTTTCATCCTCTATCTCAGCGAGCTGTGCGTGGCGTAACCGTATTACAGGCCTGGGATCCTGGTTATTGTCCTCCCCATTAATGCGCGGGTTGGAATACCTTGCAAGAGTGTTGTACAGCATATTCGCCGGAAATATCGGTGCTTGGGGCCTTCGGGTTCTTCACAGCCTTTAGTAAAAGCCTTGTGCTGCCATACCGATTGGGTAATCCGTATGTATGGTTTCCGTTTTGTTTTTCAGGTCGGGTTCGATCCCATGCCAATGGCCTTTTTTTCTTTTTTCTATTTTGTTTTTTCGTAGTCCTTAACCCCGCTCACTCCTGCGTAGTTTTGCGCAAAAATAAGAAGAAAAAAACAAAACAAAAAAAAAACACAGAAACCTTCACCCCCGCCCCCCCCTTACTTCAAGTACCAAACTTAGCTAACTCTGACTTTCATAGCACTGGGCAGAAATCAGATTGCGCCCGAACCTGGAGATGCGGTAACGAAAACGAAAACGAACCTGAAGGCGCTGGCCGAGGCCCTGGGAAGAGTCCTCTTTTTTTTTTTAACGAGCTTTCACCCTGAAATCAGCTTGCCTGGAGATAGGGTTAAATGCTCGGTAAAGCACTACACTTCTTGTGGTGTCCGGTGCGCTCTCGACGGCCCTTGAAAATTCGAGGGAAATGCGACTGTTTTATAAAAACAAAGCATTGCGATGGCCGGAAAACATAAACCTTATGACTTTTGGGGAGAGGAGTATGTTGACTGGCCCTCCCCCTCGTGAATTTTTCTCCGGATCTCCCAGAATGCTTTAAAATCCGTAATGGCATCCAAGATGGTTTCAGAAGCCTTCACGGAGTATGGAAATGGACCTGGAGGATACAGGCCTGGTATACATTATACATCTAACAAAATGAGCTTGCTAGATTTACTGATTATTTGTTTTCAATTTGTTCCTAGAAAGAGAAAAAAAAACACAAAAAGCAAATAGTTTTAGGAAGTAAACACGTAGTGATCTTTAATGTTTTACAGAAAACGTTTTATTTATGGATAAGGGGTGCAAAAGATGAGGGTCTGAGCATGCTTAACTTTTGAGAAAAACTTATCACAACCACTAATCATTATTCTCACACAATCAGCCGTGGCAGTCGCGACGTTCTCCAAATCACACTCCGCACGCGACCACGGACGTCCGTCTGTCTCTTCACCACCGTCAGCGTGACTAACACCCTCAAACTCACGCTTTACAACCCCTAGTGACATTTCACCTATTTTAACATTGGCGAGGACGCGAGAAAGAGATGCCACGCCATCTAAGAAAGACCCGAAATGGTTAGCAATAGCACGCTTAGTAAGTTAAAACACCGCTATTCCCCGCTCGGGCGTCTTTTCATTATTGCCTCTACTACTAGCTTACTATAAAAATACTGCTGAAATTCTTTTATAACAGTATACATGAACTTCCTAACCACCAGGGATACCCGTGGTGAGTCCTCGTTATCGTGCAGGGCGCCCTCGGGGTGACACTGCTGTAGCACTTGTAAGGGGTCCGAAGGTGCTGACGGTGGTGGTGAGACCTGCGCCACAGAACCCTCATCTAAAAATTCCGTCTTAGTCATTGCTAGTTCTACTCCACCACGCCGGCGGTTGACGACATCCTCAGTTTTCTTTTTCGCACGGGTATCACCAGTTTTGATATCCTTCTTTGTTTGGCGCTGGGCTGGAGTTTTTTTAGCGGGTGTAGCACACATGTCTCCTCCTCTTCTTCCCCGTCGCTTTCTCCCGAAGATATCACCACCTGGCTTTGCGCGAACCACATTTGGCTGTCCTCCGGCTGGTGCGGTGATCGTGGCGCTGGTGACTTCGCTGGCCCCGACCAGACAGCAATTGCTTTTTTGTTTTTCTGCTTGTCTTCCTCCGTCGACACCCACATCATAGACTGACATTTCTGGTTCGGCGGTGTAAGTGGGTATGTGAAATACATGCGATCCTTAGAGAACCCTATGCGGCAAATCAGGTTATGCTCGTACCTTGGTAGTCGCTCGATCGTCGTCTCTAGCGGAATGGCCTCGCTAAGCTTCTGGGATTGAGTATTTGAGCATTACAGCCCGCACCTAATGACCTGTGGGTCAGCTTCATAATTAGGCACTGTACCGCACTTAAAAACGCCTCGACCGACCTCTTTAAACCCAACTTCGCAGAAACATTGCATAGAAGAAGCCATAATGACTAGTCTAGCTGCACAGGCTATACCTTCGGGCTAAAAATAATCCTGCATTCTTATAGACTTTTGAGTGTGTCCCACACATAACTCCCATCCCCTTGAACCCAGACCCACATACCTAGCATTTCTTACATATCAACCAGCCCCTATATCCCAGACCCTTCGCATATCGATCAAACACGGTGACCGTTTCTTGCGTGACCTTGTCTATAAACAAAAACAGCGCAGTAAGGCGCTAAACCAAATATTTACCATGAATATCAAATCATGAAACCGATTTCCATTCTAACATAACGCATAATCCCCAAAACACACTAAAAATGACTTCGATTCCTACTCTAACACAAGCCACCATTGCTTTTGCCATCACAAGGAAACAATGTTCACACTTCTAGGCAGCCCTCTACGACAAGGAACAAAAAAGTACAACCACGAGAAATGGACCTACGCTGAAGGAAAAATACCACAACCACGTTTTCAAGCCTACCGGGACGCATATACTCGCTCCAAACACATATAAACAACTGGCTAGTTTGGCATGTACCCCGTCGAGAGCGTGATAGGCCTCTATAAACACTGGGAGGGAAGCTAGCAGAGCACTCCTCTCTACCAGTGAACAAGCCTTGCGCCGATCCCGTGAACCATTTTAGAAGACCTGGCTGATCTGATATTGCGGCGTGCTATCATCGTAGGGAGAAAGTGGTGAGGATACATAAACATAAGTAGAGCCCTCCACCTCGCTAAAAAGCATGAAGGCAAGAGGTCCCGCTAAGCATAAACGTTGCCTGGAGATAACCCTTAAAAGAACAGGAAATAAAACCTAAAACACCCCCCCCCCCTGTTTTTTTCAAAACGGAAATAAAAGGTTATAACATATGAACCATCCAACCGTATCACAGATATATGACAGCACCGTTAACCAGTGAAAAAACACCTTTTTATTCCTGTGAACACATCATACAACGATGCCGCTATGACCTTATACTACCCCCTGGATAATAGACACACAGCACTAGGTCAACGCGGCCCGTTTAGCGGAACCCTGAGCGTAACAAGAAATGCGCCACCAATGCGTTTCTTTCCTCCCCTAGACACCAGGGCACCCCATATACCGATACTTGATACGCACGCATCCCTTTCCTCCACTAGGTCCCAGCGGATGGACAGACTCATTCCAAGGTAAGTTTCTGTCTAGCTTAGCACAAACTCGTTGTTGAGTTCTTATGGAGATATCTCTTCGAACTGCAGTGTAAACAAGAAGCACAAAAGCTTGTGTAAAATAATAAATTAGCCTCCGTCCCTGGCTTCTATTGGCTGAACGGCTTGTCGGTTAATGACGTCACTTTGGATATGCCGCTAGCCCTGGGGACAGCTTATCGCACAGAATACTTGACAACAGAGGGCTGTCACTAGGGGCCTGGGGACGAGGCTAATAAATAACACCCAATGAATTATAAGGAAAATGACGCTATTTCGAGGTTTGTTCAAGTTTTGGATTTGCTCTACTTTGTTCGAAAATTATATTTGATGAACAAGGTCTGAATAAAAACTCTCACGTTAGACCGAAAACCCGCAGGGGATCAATAAACAAAATACGGAAATTCGAGCCATCGATAGAACAAGGTAGCCTGGGAAACCATCTTAGAAAACCATAGATGCTCAAAATAGTCAAAAGGCTTCCATTTTTATAATATAACTGTCAGTTGTACTTGGGGGGCGAAATTGTGGTTAGGGTTAGCATTAAAGATTGTCTTAAAAATCAAATGAACCCTTGTTTTGTCGCTTCACGTGAGTCAAATTTGATAAACAAGGCATGAATAATTGGTGTTAATTTCACGTTAGGTTAAAAACCAGCGGGATAGAAATACTAACAACTTCCCTATTATCCTACAGCAAAATAGAGCTGAAACTTTTTTAAACTTGAAATTCCAAAAGGCTATTTGAATGGTAAGAGGGAGAGGTTATTTTTGTTCCTCTAGTACCTAGATAAGCCCCTCTTGGTACACTGATTCACAAGTAATTACAATTTGGATGTTGCTTTTGTCATTATTATTAATACCACATTATAACACAGAGCACAACACCGGGGAGCGAGCATCGAACTATCGAAGGCCTTTCTAACGTTGAGATATCTATGACGGAACAACCCGCACACCACTACTAGTGCACCTCTTTTTGTCTGCACCTCTTTTTGTCTGCATCTCTTTTTGTCTGCACCTCTTTTTGTCTACATCTCTTTTTGTCTGCACCTCTTTTTGTCTGCACCTCTTTATTGTCTGTACCTCTTTTTGTCTGCACCTCTTTATTGTCTGCACCTCTTTATTGTCTGTACCTATAAGGTTGATCGCACTGAGGCACACCTACGTCGTCGAAATACCGCCAAGTTTTTGCCTGTCTTTAATCCGAACTTTTTCCCTCCAGAAAAATAGAATCGCCTGATTATTCTGGCTACAGCCAGGTAGCATAAATCGGTGCGAAAGAGCTTCGTAAGCACACACACCTTACAGTAAAGTGCCTTATTTCATTTTATTATTAATTTTTTTAGTAGTCAAGTTCGGAGAACAAAAACAAATCGTGAAGAATTGTTAAAACCAAAACAAAAGACTGTGGGCGACCAAAGCATGAATTTTCTAAATTTTTGTTCGTAAACAATCTTAGGCAAGAATTTTCTTGTGAACCATTAACATTGGAAAACAAATTATGAATAAACAAAATGTGTGGCTCCGACCACGTAAATACGAGCGACTTGTCTAAGAATTCGCCTTTTAAAAGTGCTGCTGCTGTTAACGCGGAATCAACAGATCAACAGGTGAATAAGGGTACACTCGTTTTTCATTAAAACCTTTTTATAAGAAATGTCCTGCCTAAGAACCGAGGATCAGATAGCAGAAAATTGTTTTATTAGTGTAATGCGTTCTAAAATGCAGAATCAAATTCATTGGGTATTATATTTTGTATAAAATGAAATTTAAGAAAATTTTCAGCCCTAAAATGCTCCAATAACTAGAAAGACTACAGATCATAGTCACGAACGTCTTCAAAAAGCTTTTTCAACAGGCATAAGTTCAAATGCATTCGAAGTCACTTCTGGCGTTTCTTCTGATCACCATGATTATTTTGGATCACGTGAACTTCGTCAAACCTGGGTGGTCCTGGCGACGTCGTCGTCGTCGTCACTGTCCCCCTGTGCCTCGTCTGGCCGGGGCGGGCTGGGCCAACTACTTCGACGGAGTTGTGAATTTTGAATGCCCGAGAGGTGAGAGAAAACAAAAAGATTTTTAAAAATGGATCTAAACAGTGCAGGCTGCCTACTACATTGTCACTTGAAAATGGGATTCAAAGGAATAGAAAAGCTAGATCTACATCTACATCTACATCTACATCTTATCTATTTAACACCATACTTCTGTTGTTCCCCGTTTAGGTAAATCTATCAGCAAGATACAATCCGTGTACAGTTGTCCCCACAAGGACCGAGCTTGGACGTACAAGTGTAAGCGCAACCCCGCATTGAAAATGCATTGTGATTGGTTCTCGGCCAATGAATGGGACGGCGCCATGAGCTTCCAGTGTCCTTATAACGGTTTTATTGCTGGGGTATATAGTCGCCATAGCAACCGCGCCGAGGACAGGTAGAGTAAAATGAAATACCGTAAATTATCTAATAAACGCCGGGGCGTTTATTATATTTAGATGGCCCGAGGGAGGGGGGGGGCTTCGATAGATAGGAGGCGTTTATTAGAGAGGGCCGTTCATTATAAGCTATCACAATATAACGAACCCAAGTGCAGTGGGGTTCTTAATTCAGTCAGCCAGTCGTTCAATACAAACTTGTAAGCCTGGGGGGGGGGGGGGGGGGGGGGGGTGTTAATTAGATAAGAGGCGTTCTTTAGATAGGCGGCGTTTATTAGATAATTTACGGTAATACTTCAGCTGGTTAATTATCCAAAATGCTCTCTTGCATATTTCTTTCCAGGCTCTTCAAGTTCAAATGCTGCCTCGGCCGCCGACACCGTGTGTACATCTGCCATACCTCGGCCTATGTCAATAACCACCGCAGCTTCATGAACTTCAAAGTGCCGAATGGGTACTATTTACGGGGGGCCATCAGCCATCACAGCAATGCCCAAGAGTAAGTATATATATCCCACCCCTATATATAGATATAACCACCCCTATATATACTCAAGTGTATTAAGGCTTGGATCTTAATCTAAAACAGTTGAAATTTGGAAAGTTGCCTTAAAGTGAGTTAACATTGCCTTAAATGCACCAGTTTTGGCCAAAACATCAAACTCGGAATGTTAGCTGATTGGTAATATTTCATTTTGAGTGATGACGTCATCCAGCCGATCACGTGACTTTTGCAAATCAATATTTCAAAAAATTCTCCGCTGGTGGATACGCTATGAAAAAGAAAACATCGCATGTTTTTATGTTTCTTTGAAACACATCTGCACACTGATGTCTTAACCGGCAAGAAAAGTTTAACCTTTCGGTCACAAATCAACATTTTAATTCGCAGCAGGTCACGTGACTTAACAAAATAATTAATATCTTGTTAACGGCAGAGAAAATTTTGGATGCTAAAACGCTATCATATGACACTCATAAAGTCAACACTTATTTAGTAAACATCTTTGTCCAAGCTGTTTTCTCCACCGGCGGAAAGGCAAAAAACTTTTTTGTCACGTGATCTATTGTGTGACGTCATCACCAGCAAGAAAACATTACGAAAATGTTAAGGCCGTCGACTTTAATCATCTTGCCAAAAAGAACGAATTAAAGGCGATGTTAACAAAGTTATATTCGATGCTAAAAGCAATCTACCCAGGCCTTAATATACTTGAGTATATATATAGGTATATATAGGTATATTCAACATATATATTATTCAACATAAAATGATGGTTGAAGGCTTTCATAGAAAGTGCTCAATACTCGAAAGTAGAGCGGTGTATAGTGTTGGTTTGAGAAAAATACAAACTACATAGGTTTCCCTACAGGCCTGTTTCGTGGTTGCCCACTCATCAGGGGATTATTATTCAACATATATATATATGTTGAATAAGACTGGCAACAGACGTTAATCTTTTTCAATTATGAATTACAGTCTAACCCATTTGATGTTTTCTTATTTCAGGGACCGCATGTGGAGGTTCGTTTACTGCAAGATACACCGTCGATGAAGCTGAGCAGTACTCACAAATGCACCTTTCTAAGGCGACCATTACTGTTAACAATTATCTCCCATATTTCATTATCTGTAATTTAGCCCTTGTCTAATGTGACAACCCCTTAGAATATAACCAACGTAAAAATATCGAACGTGCTTGCTGTGTGGTTGCTAAGGAGAGCGTTGACTGGAATAAATAGCCGGGTTATGTTGTCATTTAATGTAAACAAATATTAATAAATAGCCGGGTTATGTTCCCATTTAATGTAAACAAATATTAATAAATAGCCGGGTTATGTTGTCAATTGATTTAATGTAAACAAATATTAATAAATAGCCGGGTTATGTTGTCAATTGATTTAATGTAAACAAATATTAATAAATAGCCGGTTATGTTGTCATTTAATGTAAACAAATATTAATAAAGATCCAGTCAAAGCGAATATTGTCCATTGACCATAATGATAATAATGATAACAATTTATTATTAATATAGCGCAAAATTCATTGTCTATATGGTCAATGCGCTTTTTTTTCATGGTCAAAGTGAGTTTCGTATAGAAGAAGATGAGTTTGGGTTCTTAGAGTAAAATGTAGATACTCTCCTCCCGTCTTTTTGATTAAATATTGAGATGGACAGAACACATAAAAAATGCATGGGAAGTTTCTAATTTCAAAAGAACATTTCGCCAACTTGAACACCACTGGTAGTATTCTCTCTTGTTTGGCCGTGTAAAGTTCACTCTTTTATTATAAAGAAGCAACGGTGTCTGCTGAGCTGATATTAGGCTTTTCCTTGGGCAGTTACCAACTAAGATTAAAAATTTTAATAAACAAGATTCTAATGAAATTTTCTTACAATTTGTGCATTTTACTACATTTTTTTCATAACCCTGATAAATTGAACACCCCTTAGAAGGCCGAATCTAAGAGTGATGCTTAAGTGCTTGCCGTTTGCAGACGACGGAAATGAAATGCTCTTGCTCACGAAATATAAGACTGTTTGAAACGCATTATGTGTCTATACTATTTTTGCCCTACTATTTTTGGGCCGCAAGGTCGCGCAAGGCGTGATGGGAGACTAGGCCCAAGTCCCCCTATCCTGTCATCAGCACGTGCGACCGCCATCTTGAATCCGTGAGACGAAGGTGTGGAAAAAAGTAGGAGAAAACTACCCCCAAAACTACCAGCATGTCCGTCATTGTACTAAGTAAGAAAGAATTCAAATTAGCCAAGTGATTTTCTTCTATATAATGTTTTATTTGTGGTCTTATCTGTTGTATTCGCGCACAGATCAGAACACAAAACGCGAGTCCGGTCGCAAAGTTCAGCTTGGGAATGTGCAAGCCGCTAAGGTAATAGTGAAAAATACTCGATATGCAACTACATTGACATATGTAGGTCTCTAATTCATTTGGTTATCTCCTACTAGCTTGAATTGACGTTTATTCACGTAGATAAGCCCGAAGGACAAAAAGCCAAAATGTCACCGGTGTTTTGTTGTAGGTTCGTACATTACGTTACTATGCAATGGCTGTACCTCGTACAAGTTTGTCATACTTGACTATAGCTACTGGGCTTGAATGTGATCTATTGCTAGAAAAAGATAGATCATTTATAAATGGCGTTTTACTAGAATGCTTTACATTACATCACAATTCTTTTACTAGATCAACCTATTCTTATCTGTCAAATTTACACACCTGCAGTCAAAAATACCATACAATTAGATTGCTCTCACTCAGAGTGAAATTTCCATCTCTTAACGATGGGAAATTTACTCTAACAGCAATACTGTTATGTAGAAAGCTCATAGATTTGTGTCTTTTATGAATGGTATTTTTTATATCAGCGGAGATTAAGAATCTATTGAATCTATTTACTTATTTCACTTTCTATCCCCATGTCATAACTGTAGTGTTATATTTTCTATTTATTCTATCTCTGTTTTATATCTAAGCTCTGTTTACTGTTACTTCTACTGTATCCTTGTGATACCCTTTGCTCTATTTTCTGTTTGTTCTATGCCTTTGTCATACTGTGATTGCTTGAAAAAGTTCCTCCCCAAAAGAGCCTTCCTAAGATGAAAATTATGAATAAGCACCTCCTCCGAATAAACATTTTGCACTTCATAGACTTCAGTGAAGAGGGGACTGTGACATTGAGGTCAAGTACTTACTGCCACATTATTTATCATTATCATGTTTTATTTTTGGTACTGGGAGGATTTTTGGTCCTTACAAGTCCTTACTTTTCTATCTATAAATACGTTATACATATTTAATATGTATGTTATGCCCTAATTAAATACTCGACACACAGTAATCGAGACTTGCTCTTGAAATGAGGCAATTGAGAACCAAGCCACTCTCACTCGCAGAAGTCGTACCGCTGACACATTTAGCAATGTCTATGTTTTAGAATAATGACTCAAATATGTGAAATCTAATAAAACAAATTTTGAAATAAGTGCCTCCCCCAAACAAGTGCCTCACCTATTATTCCAGCATATATAGTAACCATATATTCCATTTCAGACCATTGCAGATATCATTAGAACATGCCTGGGCCCAAGGGCAATGTTAAAGGTGGGTTTGGCACGGTGGCATTTGTAGATTCTCATCACGAGTAGCACAGTCTTTCAATTTGAACTTAGAGTAAGTAGTTGATGCGACGCAAAGGAGTGATCCTCCGCAGGCTATCTGTTAGGAATTCATCAAATGGTCGGCCAGGAAATTTAGCAAGTAAAAAGTTTTCATAAATTCATAATTTCGCCAGAAGCCTGTGCAAGTTGAATCATGCAGCTGTCGATTTTCTGCTTCTTGTTTATGGAACTTGTGTGTAATTGTGTTTATGTGGTGATTATTGCTTATGGACCTCATGTATAGTTGTGTTTATATGGTTATTATTGTTTTTGGACCTCCCGTATAATTGTGTTTATATGGTGATTATTGTTTATAGACCTCATGTATAATTGTGTTTATATGTTGATTATTTTTTATGGAAATCAGGTATAATTGTGTTCATATGGTTATTATTGTTTATGGACCTGTTGTATAATTGTGTTTAAATGATGGTTATTGTTTATGGAAATCGTTTGTAATTGTGTTTATATGGGTTATTATTTTTATGGACAGCATGTATAATTGTGTTTAAATTATCGTTATTTTTTATGGAAATCATGTATAATTGTGTTTATATGGTTATTATTGTTTATGGACCTCGTGTATAATTGTGTTTAAATTATTGTTATTTTTATGGAAATCATGTATAATTAAGTTTATATGGTTATTATTGTTTATGGTCCTTGTGTATAATTGTGTTTAAATGATGGTTATTGTTTATGGACCTCATGTATAATTGTGTTTAAATGATGGTTATTTTTATGAAAATCATGTATAATTGATGTATATATGGTTATTATTGTTCATGGACCTCGTGTATAATTGTGTTTAAATGATGGTTATTGTTTATGGACTGCGTGTATAATTGTGTTTATGTGGTGATTATTGTTTATGGACCTCGTGTATAATTGTGTTTATATGGTGATATTTGACATTCAGATGTTGATGGACCCCATGGGAGGTATAGTCATGACCAACGATGGAAATGCTATTCTACGTGAGGTATTTTTTCTTAATCACGTCTAGATCACACCACAACTGTTACGTACTGTAGCCTCCCTTTGCACTCACTGGCCATTTTCATCTACTCTTCTTTCACTCAGCTCACCATTCTCCCTGGTTGATACACGCACAACGACTGCACCCCACTGATTTATAGTGTCCATTGCATAGATTTTAATGATCGCCTCAGCATTCCCTGCTCTACATGCCTATTGTCCCTTTTTGATTCTTTGTTGCCTGGCGTGTATCTGGCTTACCGCAGAAGGGCTAATGCTAGGAACAACAGTAAAACTACTCTTTTTTACAGAGGCATAAAACATACCATTTTCAACCTTGTGTTGATTTGTCCCCCTGATTCTACCATGCCTACGCAGACCATCTTGTTATTTTAAAGCTTGTCTGTAATTTTTTTTTGCCATACCATTTTTTAGATTCAAGTTTTACATGGTTTTGGTCTAAACTTTTTGTAGATTCAAGTGAAGCATCCTGCTGCCAAGTCTATGATTGAGATAAGCCGCACGCAGGACGAGGAAGTGGGAGATGGAACAACCTCTGTTATCATTCTAGGTAATGAAGATAACTTTCAGCAAGTCATGTGATGGTTCAATTTAGAAAAATGCATTTTACATATACATGGCTAAATTTTACAGGGGATGAATTCTACTTTTACTTGAAGTAAATTCTATTTTCCTGGGTGTAAATTCAGAGTTTGTATTTGAGCCTTGCTAACTCAATCAATTACAGATAGACTCACAAGTACGCTGTAATATTTAGTTATATTAAGGATTTGTTTGTTTTCAGCTGGGGAATTCATGTCCGTGGCGGAACCCTTTCTTGAGCAGCAGATGCACCCCACACAGATCATCGCTGCCTACCGCTTGGCGATGGACGACATGATCGATATACTCAAGCAGCAGATAAGGTGAGAGGCATCTCTATTAAGCAACCACCCTTTGTGATAAGAAGGGTGAAAAGAAGGGAGGTTTGAACTACAGTGCTACCCTGATTAAGCAGCAGTTTTTATTTTAAGGGAAGAGCTACAGTATTGCTCACGAACATATGGACACTGTTTGCAAAACTTTCGCGAACATATAGACTGTTCGGGAACACGCTGTTCGCGAACAGATGCAAAATGAACGGTTTTTTTGAACAGTAACAGTATTAGACAGAGAATTAGTTTGGGTAAGGAATGCCGATCGCTTGATATTTCTTGAAGATTTTTTAATGTGTTTTAACTGCTAGCGAATACTTTTAAACAGTGGGAAGTCATTTATTTGACAAAGCAAAGACTGGTACTAAGCACGGGAGAATTAGTTTGGGAAAGGAATGCCGATTGCTTAATATTCCTTGAAGATTTTCGAATGTGTTTTAACTGCTAGCGAATACTTTCAAACAGTGGGAAGTCATTTATTTGACAAAGCAAAGACTGGTACTAAGCACGGGAGAATTAGTTTGGGAAAGGAATGCCGATCGCTTGATATTCCTTGAAGATTTTCGAATGTGTTTTAACTGCTAGCAAATACTTTCAAACAGTGGGAAGTCATTTATTTGACAAAGCAAATACTGGTACTAAGCACGGGAGAATTAGTTTCGGGAAGGAATGCCGATCGCTTGATATTCCTTGAAGATTTTTGAATGTGTTTTAACTGCTAGCGAATACTTTTAAACAGTGGGAAGTCATTTATTTGACAAAGCAAAGACTGGTACTTAGCACGGGACAATTAGTTTGAGGAGGGAATGCCGATCACTTGATATTTTTCGAAGATTTTCGAATTGTGTGAAACTGCTTTTGAATAATACTTTTGAACACTGGGAAGCCATTTTTTGACAAAGACTGTTCAAAAGTCTTCGCTAGCAATTGTCGTGCAGTCTTAGAAGAATATCAAGCAAGCCTGTGTCTGCCCTCGTAAATCCACGATCGAATATTTCGCATGCTTTGGCTTTCCTCTGCCATATTTATCGTCTTTATTGTCTACAATTTATTGAACTCAAGGCATATCAGACTAACTGAATTTGTTGTTTCTGATTTTAAAGATAACCATAGCTTTGAGCTGAGGTTTAGCTCTTACTATTTCTATCGAAGGAATTAGTATAAATTGAGCGGCATAGTAACTAGCTTTAGGATTGTACTGTAACTGTTGCGAGGACACTAACGGCAGTGCTCTAGGTTGGTTTAGTCAGGACTCTCTAAAGTTGGCTTTGTCAACTTTCCAGGAAAGAGATGTTCCTTCATTACCTTCCAAAAGTACTTGCCTTCTTACAGCCAACCTCCCGCTAGCCAGTGGTAGCTTTACCATTTGTAAACACTCAAGCAGTGCAAAAAAAAAAAAAGAAGACGGCCAACCCTTACTCAGTGTGTACGATCCCTGGCTACCCCCAATACCATAAAAGAACCACACAAAAACCTCGTAACAACTAACTGTATTTCTGGGAGGGAGTGAAGGCATTGTTTAGCCCTGTTGTTCTCTCCCTGCAGTGTTCCTGTTGATATTGACAACAGAGAAGAAATGCTGAAGATCATTAGGAGCTCAGTAGGCACCAAGTTTATCAACAAGTGGTAAGCTTGTTACCTTGACCTCGTCATCATTGTCATCATCATTGTCATCAATTTCATCGTCATCATTATAGTTATTATCATCAACATTATTATAAACATCACCAATACCAACAAAATCATTGTCATCATCATTTTCATCATCCATCATCATTATCATCACCATCATCATCAATATAATCATAGTTATTACCACGAGCATCAATTATAAACATCACCATCACCAGCATCATCATAATAGTCGTCATCATCATTGTCATCATCATCATCACCATCATCCTGATTATCGACAACATCATAAACACCACCATGACCAGCTTATTTTATTACACCAGTGGTATGCATTTCATCATTGACATCATTTATTCAACACACTTTGTTTGCATTCCCCAGGGGAGATCTCGCATGCAACATTGCTCTTGATGCTGTGAAGACGGTTGCCCTGGACAGGGGAGATAGGAAAGAGATCGACATCAAGAATTATGCTAAAGTCGAGAAGGTGGGTACTTTGTCGGCCAGATGTTGCTGCCACTTGTAGGTATTTTAATTTGTTTACTTTTTTGATTTTATTGGCTTTGGTGTGGAAGGGGACCAGACACTGTGTTTATTTACTCATTTGATACAAGTAGCCTTATGTCAGTTTTGATGGCTAAGTGCTGTCATTGTGAAACCTAGTTATTGTAGCTATATATAATCAGAAGTGGCGAAATGGAGGTCACATTTTATACACGGAAAAAGAAAGCATGTAACAAATTCTGCATTCTGAATGTTAAGTTTCTTATCTCTATTTGTGCTCACTAGTCAAACAAAAAGACAAAAATTTAAATTTTAAGAGTCAGGCTGTGAGATTAGGCTGTATTGGAAAAAAAGTGTGACCTAAAAAAATGCTGACTTGGGCCGCCAGAGAGCTGTCATCCAGCTTGTAAAAAACATAACATCTATTTATTAAGGGTATTGGATCCACTTTATCGTAATATCAAGAGCCTGAGTTCCCTTGATGACTTATTGTCACGACAATAGTCTGTGTCGTCACGACAATAGTCTGTGTTGTCACGACAATAGTCTGTGTAGCCACGACAATAGTCTGTGTAGTCACGACAATAGTCTGTGTTGTCACGACAATAGTCTGTGTAGTCACGACAATAGTCTGTGTAGCCACAACAATGGTCTGTGTAGCCACGACAATAGTCTGTGTAGTCATGACGATAGTCTGTGTAGTCATGACGATAGTCTGTGTAGTCATGACGATAGTCTGTGTAGTCATGACGATAGTCTGTGTAGTCACGACAATAGCCAGTGTTGTCACGACAATAGTCTGTGTGATCACGACAATAGTCTGTGTAGTCATGACAATAGTCTGTGTTGTCACGACAATAGTCTGTGTAGTCACGACAATAGCCAGTGTTGTCACGACAATAGTCTGTGTAGTCATGACAATAGCCAGTGTTGTCACGACAACAGTCTGTGTAGTCACGACAATAGTCTGTGTAGTCACGACAATAGTCTGTGTGATCACGACAATAGTCAGTGTTGTCACGACAATAGTCTGTGTAGCCACGACAATAGTCAGTGTTGTCATGACAATAGTCTGTGTTGTCACGACAATAATCTGTGTAGCCACGACAATAGTCAGTGTTGTCATGACAATAGTCTGTGTAGTCACAACAATAGTCTGTAGTCACAACAATAGTCTGTGTTGTCACTACAATAGTCTGTGTAGTCATGACAATAGTCTGTGTTGTCACGACAATAGTCTGTGTAGTCACGACAATAGCCAGTGTTGTCACGACAATAGTCTGTGTAGTCATGACAATAGTCTGTGATCACGACAATAGTCAGTGTTGTCACGACAATAGTCTGTGTAGTCATGACAATGGTCTGTGTAGCCACGACAATAGTCAGTGTTGTCATGACAATAGTCTGTGTGATCGCGACAATAGTCTGTGTAGTCACGACAATAGTCTGTGTAGTCATGACAATGGTCTGTGTAGTCACAACAATAGCCAGTGTTGTCACGACAATAGCCAGTGTTGTCACAACAATAGTCTGTGTAGTTATGACAATAGTCTGTGTAGTCATGACAATAGTCTGTGTAGCCACTACAATAGTCTGTTGTCACGACAATAGTCTGTGTTGTCATGACAATAGTCAGTGTTGTCATGACAATAGTCTGTGTGATCACGACAATAGTCAGTGTAGTCACGACAATAGTCAGTGTAGTCACGACAATAGTCAGTGTAGTCACGACAATAGTCTGTGTTGTCACGACAACAGTCTGTGTAGTCACGACAACAGTCTGTGTTGTCATGACAATAGTCTGTGTGATCACGACAATAGTCTGTGTGATCACGACAATAGTCTGTGTAGTCATGACAATAGTCTGTGTAGTCACGACAATAGTCAGTGTTGTCATGACAATAGTCAGTGTAGTCACGACAATAGTCTGTGTAGTCACGACAATAGTCTGTGTAGTCATGACAATAGTCTGTGTAGTCATGACAATAGTCAGTGTAGTCATGACAATAGTCTGTGTAGTCACGGCAATAGTCTGTGTAGTCATGGCAATAGTCTGTGTAGTCATGACAATAGTCTGTGTTGTCACAACAATAGTCTGTGTAGTCATGACAATAGTCTGTGTAGTCACGACAATAGTCTGTGTAGTCACGACAATAGTCTGTGTAGTCATGACAATAGTCTGTGTAGTCACGACAATAGTCAGTGTTGTCACGACAACAGTCTGTGTTGTCACGACAATAGTCTGTGTAGTCACGACAATAGTCTGTGTTGTCACGACAACAGTCTGTGTTGTCACGACAATAGTCTGTGTAGTCACGACAATAGTCTGTGTTGTCACGACAACAGTCTGTGTTGTCACGACAATAGTCTGTGTAGTCACGACAATAGTCTGTGTAGTCACGACAACAGTCTGTTTTGTCACGACAATAGTCTGTGTAGTCACGACAACAGTCTGTGTAGTCAAGACAATAGTCTGTGTTGTCACGACAATAGTCTGTGTTGTCAAGACAATAGTCTGTGTAGTCATGACAATAGTCTGTGTAGTCTGTCATGACGATAGTCTGTGTTGTACGCAGGTTCCTGGTGGGGAGATTGAGGATTCTAAAGTGCTGACAGGTGTCATGATTAACAAAGATGTCACCCATGGCCGCATGAAAAGGTATTTAGTCTGTCCCTTTTCAATATTGTGAATTCCTTAATCATTTGTTGTTGTTTTTTATATGGATTGAGATTGCTTTCTGTTTATTCAGACGTATTGAGAACCCAAGAATCATGTTACTGGACTGCAACCTTGAGTACAAGAAAGGAGAGAGTCAGGTAATATGTTTTCTAGGTTTTCTCTGTGAGTCAGGTAATATGTTTTCTAGGTTTTCTCTGTGAGTCAGGTAATATGTTTTCTAGGTTTTCTCTGTGAGTCAGGTAATATGTTTTCTAGGTTTTCTCTGTGAGTCAGGTAATATGTTTTCTAGGTTTTCTCTGTGAGTCAGGTAATATGTTTTTTAGGTTTTCTCTGTGAGTCAGGTAATATTTTTTCTAGGTTTTCTCTGTGAAAGATTGTCAGTTACAGGCAAAGTGCTTTAACGTAATTTTAATTTGATTCTCTTTTGTACTTCTGCAGACAAGTTTAGAATTATCAAGTGACACAGACTTCAGGTGGGTTCAAGGGAAAAACCTGAGTGCTGTTGGAAACAAAAGGCTAGATCATGCCAGATTTCATTTACTAAGACCACGAATTCCGCATTGTCTGCTTCTTCTTTTACAACTGGCCTCACTGTCTTTTGCTACAACAAAAATTGAATAAAATTGGGTTGATTATTACCCTTTTGGCAGCCTTAGACATCAGTCATAGAACTTATGTCTTACCACAGAACACAACTTAAAATTATTGTGGATTTTTGTAGAGGGAGAGTAACTGACTTACGAACTATGAATCTAACCTGGGGCCTAGTGGGCATGTGCACCACAGAGAGACGCTCTGCCAACCGCGCCACCCAGGGTCCCCTTAAATATTTACATTCGAGTTGAAGTCTTTTGTCTATGGGCATGGGAAAGCCTGATCAGCCTTTGATTTCCCTGCTGTGTCACACCAACAATACCTTATCCTTGCAGCAAAAAAGACTTACATATAATTTTTTAACTACTTTATTTTCTCTTTTCAGCCGTGTTTTGCAACTTGAAGAAGAATTCATCAAGAAGATGTGTGATGAAGTCATCGCTCTCAAACCAGATCTAGTGATTACAGAGAAAGGCATCTCTGGTGAGAATGACATTATCCTCAGTCATGAGACACCTAGCTCCCAGTCAGAGTTTTTTATTGTCTTTAGTGCATCTGTATTCTCCTATACTTATACAGTAGTTGAGTTATTTAACTATTTAAACCTCTTTTCCTCAGATCTTGCTCAGCATTTCCTGATGAAGGCAAACATAACCGCTATCCGACGTGTACGTAAAACTGATAATAACCGCATTGCACGGGCATGTGGGGCGACCATCGTCAACAGGACGGAGGAATTAAAGGAAGAGGACATTGGGACTGGCGCTGGTCTGTTTGAAGTGAATAAATTTGGCGATGAGTAAGTGCTATTTGTTGTCCATTAATGTTTAGGACCATTAAATTGGACAAGCTCAACTATAATCTTCTCATACTTATTAAAGAGGCCATACCAAGGACATCTTATTATCACAGATACTTCACTTTTATCACTGAATGCAAGAATCCAAAGGCCTGTACCATTCTACTGAGGGGCGCAAGCAAGGATGTCTTGAACGAGGTAGAGTAAGATACTCTATGTAGATGTATTGTACACGTATTACTAGTGCAGGTATCCTTGTGAATATCTTCACCTCTATGTAACATAAAGACTTCACTACAGATACAACAGTTTCACAGTTTGTATTCATGGATAGTGTTAGTGTGTCGGCACTGTTTTATCCCTGGTTTATCCCTCCTACTGTGGATATACTTGCCTGCATTTCAGATGATAGTAGAGATACAGACTACTCTCTACTACATCCCTAGTAATTTACCCATCTATATATGTAGGTATACAGATAACTCCATACTACTGTACATCCCTAGATGTAGTCACAAATTTATAAAGTATGGCACCTAAGCATAAGTCCTCTCCAGGCCAAAACCTCAAAATAATGTGCTTGATGTCCTTCCTAAGGTTGAGAGAAATCTACAAGATGCAATGAATGTGGCCCGTAATGTGATTGTTGATCCTCGACTTGTCCCTGGGGGCGGAGCCTGTGAGATGGCTCTTGCTCACGTGAGTATTTGTGCCTTAATCTCTTTAGTGGTCATGAAACCTGGCACGGCATGTTTTATGTGCTGTTGTGTGATGCAATTAGACTGGTGTGTCACATGTTGTTGTGTGACCTTGTTGTGTGACCTGGCTGGTGTGTTATCTTTGTTGTGTGACCTTGTTGTGTGACCTGGCTGGTGTGTTATCTTTGTTGTGTGACCTTGTTGTGTGACCTGGCTGGTGTGTTATATTTGTTGTGTGACCTTGTTGTGTGACCTGGCTGGTGTGTTATCTGTGTTGTGTGACCTTGTTGTGTGACCTGGCTGGTGTGTTATCTTTGTTGTGTGACCTTGTTGTGTGACCTGGCTGGTGTGTTATCTTTGTTGTGTGACCTGGCTGGTGTGTTATCTTTGTTGTGTGACCTGGCTGGTGTGTTATCTTTGTTGTGTGACCTGGCTGGTGTGTTATCTGTGTTGTGTGACCTGGCTGGTGTGTTATCTGTGTTGTGTGACCTGGCTGGTGTGTTATCTGTGTTGTGTGACCTGGTTGTGTGACCTGGCTGGTGTGTTATCTGTGTTGTGTGACCTGGCTGGTGTGTTATCTGTGTTGTTCGACCTGGTTGTGTGACCTGGCTGGTGTGTTATCTGTGTTGTGTGACCTGGTTGTGTGACCTGGCTGGTGTGTTATCTGTGTTGTTCGACCTGGTTGTGTGACCAGGCTGGTGTGTTATCTGTGTTGTGTGACCTGGTTGTGTGACCTGGCTGGTGTGTTATCTGTGATGTGTGACC
Source organism: Nematostella vectensis (assembly GCF_932526225.1). Lineage (NCBI taxonomy): Eukaryota > Metazoa > Cnidaria > Anthozoa > Actiniaria > Edwardsiidae > Nematostella > Nematostella vectensis. The sequence goes on along the minus strand of NC_064038.1, from coordinate 72,212 downwards.
TGGTTGTGTGACCTGGCTGGTGTGTTATCTGTGATGTGTGACCTGGTTGTGTGACCTGGCTGGTGTGTTATCTGTGATGTGTGACCTGGTTGTGTGACCTGGCTGGTGTGTTATCTGTGTTGTGTGACCTGGTTGTGTGACCTGGTTGTGTGACCTGGCTGGTGTGTTATCTTTGTTGTGTGACCTGGCTGGTGTGTTATCTGTGTTGTGTGACCTGGCTGGTGTGTTATCTGTGTTGTGTGACCTGGCTGGTGTGTTATCTGTGTTGTGTGACCTTGTTGTGTGACCAGGCTGGTGTGTTATCTGTGTTGTGTGACCTGGTTGTGTGACCTGGCTGGTGTGTTATCTGTGATGTGTGACCTGGTTGTGTGACCTGGCTGGTGTGTTATCTGTGTTGTGTGACCTGGCTGGTGTGTTGTCTGTGTTGTGTTCGACCTGGTTGTGTAACATCTGACTAGACTGGTGTGTTCTTTTTTGACGTGTGACCAGACTGTTGTGTGACCTGGTTGAGTGCCTTATGAGCTGACAGGTTTCTCACATGTTATGTGACTTGATTGTGTGACATGTCAGCTGACCAGTGTGACACATGTTGCGTGACATGCCAGCTGAGAGTGTGCTTCTCCGCTAGGCCTTGACAGAAAAGGCCAAGCTTGTCGCTGGGGTGCAGCAGTGGCCGTACAAGGCGGTTGCTAAAGGTCTGGAAGTTATCCCAAGGACCTTGATTCAAAACTGCGGTGCTAACACCATCAGAACTATTACAGCTCTACGGGTAGGTGGAATATGAGCGTGCAAAAGGGTAATGTAAAAAAGCTATGGGAAGGGATCAAAATTGGATTGGTAGGACTACTGTATTCACGATACGGCTGTTTTGTTTTTAATTTCAATATGATAACCATTATCTACCCTGGGTACCAGAGCCTCCAGACTTCTCTCATCAAGTGATGCTCAGCCAAAATGCCCGACGAGCGAAGCAAGGATGCTCTGGGCGGGCGAGTAGCTTTTTTCAGTTCCAGAAATACAGATTTTGTATTCTGCAGCTGATTGGTCAATGAGATTGTCATAGTAACACAAAACCATATTTGGTCAATATACCCATATTTGGGATTAGCTTGAAAAAGCCGTTTTGTTTTGCCAAGGTTCTCTGGGAAAGGTTGAAAGTTCAATTGATCGCGTGTAGTTGGTTTGCTTACACACAAGCACGCATGAATTTCAACGCACGCTAGTCAGGTCAATGGACTTAAACGTCTGATTTGAATATTCAAAACTCTTATTATTTTTCAAAATACAACATTCCTTGTATTATTTGATACTTTCAAAATATGAGCTGTTCAAGTTAAAGGACGGATTAAAATTCATTATGATTCAACGGGATTAAATTTAACTGAGATTAACATCTCATGTGCACAGGGTATCATAGCCTACAAAACCATGCATCACACAAGTCTGACCGACAGGCTTTAAGGAAGTTTGGGCATCTTTTTCTTGTCCCTTTGTTAACTCTATTCTCCTTTTCCCATGAAGGCAAAGCATGCAGCTGAAGGCAACACAAGCTGGGGTATTGATGGTGAGAGCGGGCAGATTGTTGACATGCAAGAGCTTGGCGTGTGGGACACCTATGCAGTCAAGGCACAAACCTTCAAGACCGCACTGGAGGTAACTCATGACATGTAGTTAGTAGAAGAGACTGGTTAGGGGTTAGGAAGCCCAGCAAACTTCGATGGTCACGTGATCACCACAATGCACAAACCAAGCGTGTACAGTACATAACGACCAGATATGATATGCATTTTCAGACTTAAATCGCGTATTTGGCTTATTTTGAGACATTGCTTTATCACTTTGAATGTTTTATTGCCATTACATCCTGAGCTCTACAGCCCTAGAAAATAAGTTTTATACAGCCATACATGTTTTTGTACAAGCATTGTGTTGAATACGTACTCGTGTTTTCTGTTATCCTTTATAGTGTAGTAACCACACCACAGTTCTTATTTTTAAATGTGACACTTAGTAGAGGCTCTGTCAATCACCATTTTGTCATCATAGCAAAATAAGAATTTTCAAAAGCTGATTTAGGGAAGCTATTGTGAAATTTATTGACATTTTTTCGAGATTTCATCCCATGATTTTTCCTCCAATGTGCAATGAATTCAACCAAGTTGTGGCTGACTGGGGCTGTGTTAGAACTGTGTTGTAGCTGACTGAGGCTGTGTTAGAACTGTGTTGTGGCTGACTGGGGCTGTGTTAGAACTGTGTTGTAGCTGACTGGGGCTGTGTTATAACTGTGTTGTAGCTGACTGGGGCTGTGTTATAACTGTGTTGTGGCTGACTGGGCTGTGTTAGAACTGTCTTGTGGCTGACTGGGGCTGTGTTAGAACTGTGTTGTAGCTGACTGAGGCTGTGTTAGAACTGTGTTGTAGCTGACTGGGCTGTGTTAGAACTGTGTTGTAGCTGACTGGGGCTGTGTTAGAACTGTGTTGTAGCTGACTGGGGCTGTGTAAGAAGTGTGTTGTAGCTGACTGGGCTGTGTTAGAACTGTGTTGTAGCTGACTGGGCTGTGTTAGAACTGTGTTGTAGCTGACTGGGGCTGTGTTAGAACTATGTTGTAGCTGACTGGGCTGTGTTAGAACTATGTTGTAGCTGACTGGGGCTGTGTAAGAAGTGTGTTGTAGCTGCCTGGGCTGTGTTAGAACTGTGTTGTAGCTGACTGGGGCTGTGTAAGAAGTGTGTTGTAGCTGACTGGGGTTGTGTAAGAGTGTGTTGTGGCTGACTGGGGCCAGCTGACACAGTTCTAACACAGCCCCAGTCAGCCACAACACAGCTCACGACATGACATCTGTCATTTCAGACTGCAATGCTCCTGCTGCGCATAGATGACATTGTATCGGGAACGAAGAAGGCAACTGGCGCAGAAGGATCTGAATCTGGAGGAGCACCCACGACTGATTAACAACAACTAGCTTCTAGTCTCCTAATGCTTGCAGACTTAGCACACCAGTAGCCCCTAGTAGCACTTCATCTTTGTCAAGGTTATTGTACTTTATGGAAACTGGGATGGTTTTACATTTTCTGATAAATCGAACTGGTTATAAAGAAGGCAAAAGTTTTTTTAAGGAGTATTGAGATTGTAAAGCCACAATTTCTTTATAACCCTTTTCTGACAAATCAAACGGGCCATAAGTAGTCAAAGTTTTTAGGGGGTATTGGGATTGTGTAGCCCAATTTCCTTATAGACCCCTTCAGATAGATCCTTGTTAGACACATGTGAGAACTCCCCACTAACTTGAAGTGAGTGTTCGACTGATGGGTTGTCACTGCAGTCACTGATTCCAATATGTTTTATTTTATCTCCGAGTGAGTGCTGAGACCACTCACTGAAGAGAGATCCCAGGCCAAATAATGTAGTCAATGCTAAGGCTGACAATCCAGGATTGAGGCGAGTGCTAAATCCCTCACCCACCCTCCCTAAGCATTCCCATCTTGACGTTTATTGGTGCAATAGACGCATACTGGTGTTCGTTGTGGAACTGATATAGTGTGATCTCTCATTTATTTAAGATATTATGAGCGAAATTAAATGAGAAATAAAGAAACTTATGAGTGATAACAGTGGTTTTATGCCTTTGAGAAAATAGTGCTTTAATATCTCCCTTCTCTCCTTCCCAGTACTCACTCCTATTTCCTCTGTGCCCGCAAAAGACAGATACAGTGAGTAACAATGCGATCCGAAACTAGCTGGTATAACCATCCACAGATTCGAGGATGTCTGCTAATAGAGCACAGGGCCCCCACGAATTCTTAAAATCCTTGAATTTCTACACGCTTTCAACCATGCCTGGATAGGCCTGGCATTCGAGCCCTCCAAAGTTATGCCAACCGGGTGAAAAGTTTGAGAGATCCCATGCCTGTTATGCCAACCGGGTGAAAAGTTTGAGAGATCCCATGCCTGTTATGCCAACCGGGTGAAAAGTTTGAGAGATCCCATGCCTGTTATGCCAACCGGGTGAAAAGTTTGAGAGATCCCATGCCTGTTATGCCAACCGGGTGAAAAGTTTGAGAGATCCCATGCCTGTTATGCCAACCGGGTGAAAAGTTTGAGAGATCCCATGCCTGTTATGCCAACCGGGTGAAAAGTTTGAGAGATCCCATGCCTGTTATGCCAACCGGGTGAAAAGTTTGAGAGGTCCCATGCCTGTTATGCCAACCGGGTGAAAAGTTTGAGAGGTCCCATGCCTTTCTACAAGCTACCAAGCAAGACAAATTTTATGAGGTCATAACTGCGACCTGGACTAACCCACAAATATAAATATCTTTTTTTTTTTTCGAAAGGGATGGGTAGGTGCAAAGGCAGGTCAGGGGAGGGGTGGGATGGACTGCACTGACGTAGCATTTGACCAACATACACATTGTTGATTACGCCATCTGGTGTGTCATTTATTATAGCCATGCTATTGCTATGTTTTTACAGACCGCTATATTGTACCCACTATCAAGATAGCGATATTCTACTTCAGATACGACTTATTTTTACCGTAAAGGTTCGTTTAGTGCCCAGGTTTAAGCTTGTCCTCTCATATAACAGCCCCTTCTAACGAGTGAGATTTTGATTGTTAATCTTAAATACGTTGTTGATCATGTGAACTGCTTTCTACAAAGCTGCTTCTACCCAAGATATTTGTTACACATACAGATGTAAGGGCACTGCACTCATTCCTTTGAGGCATGATTCTGAATTGCAAGCTAGCCAAACGCTCTCTGAAACCTCAAAAAAAAAAAAAATTACGGTACCTAGCTTATTTAAACCTACAGTATTCCAACTAAATCATAGCTCGATTGCATGCCTTTAATGATTTTTACTAGTCCTTATTATGCGCTGAATTTTAAAGTGGCCTACAAGAGGGGGGCATGGGTATGGGTGCGCGGTGATGCGGTTTTGCCTTTAATCTGGCGCGGTTTTTCGTATTTTATTCCGCGGTTTTGCGGTTTCTCTAGACTGCGCGGTTTACCGTTATTGACTTGTTTTGACGGTTTAACCGTTATTTGCGTTTTTCTGTGCGGTTTTCGCACCCCCCTTTGCCCCCTCCTACAGTTGAATCCTCATAGGCGGCAGAGAAATAGAGGGAGCCCGTCTCCCTTCCTTGTGGACAGGTGGTAAACAAATGCAATAAATCCGTCCATATTAGATCAATGAGGAATAGGCAATGAAAAGGTCAACGAGAATAAGGAAGTATGATTCTACAACATGCTGAAAATACTACAGAAAAAAGTCTACTGGATGTAGATCATTATAGATCTCCCTGTGCTCTACTAGATGTAGATCACTATAGATCTCCCTGTGCTGTACTGGATGTAGATCACTATAGATCCCCCTGTGCTGTACTGGATGTAGATCACTATAGATCTCCCTGTGCTCTACTGGATGTAGATCACTATAGATCTCCCTGTGCTGTACTGGATGTAGATCACTATAGATCTCCCTGTGCTGTACTGGATGTAGATCACTATAGATCTCCCTGTGCTCTACTGGATGTAGATCACTATAGATCTCCCTGTGCTGTACTGGATGTACATGACTATAGATCTCCCTGTGCTGTACTGGATGTAGATCACTATAGATCTCCCTGTGCTGTACTGGATGTAGATCACTATAGATCTCCCTGTGCTCTACTGGATGTACATCACTATAGATCCCCCTGTGCTGTACTGGATGTACATCACTATAGATCTCCCTGTGCTCTACTGGATGTAGATCACTATAGATCTCCCTTTTCTGCACTGGATGTAAATCACTATAGATCTTCCTGTGCTGTACTGGATGTAGATCACTATAGATCTCCCTGTGCTGTACTGGATGTAAATCACTATAGATCTCCCTGTGCTGTACTGGATGTAGATCACTATAGATCTCCCTGTGCTGTACTGGATGTAGATCACTATAGATCTCCCTGTGCTGTACTGGATGTAGATCACTATAGATCTCCGTGTGCTCTACTGGATGTAGATCACTATAGATCTCCCTGTGCTCTACTGGATGTAGATCACTATAGATCTTCCTGTGCTGTACTGGATGTAGATCACTATAGATCTTCCTGTGCTGTACTGGATGTAGATCACTATAGATCTCCCTGTGCTGTACTGGATGTAGATCACTATAGATCTCCCTGTGCTGTACTGGATGTAGATCACTATAGATCTCCCTGTGCTGTACTGGATGTAGATCACTATAGATCTCCCTGTGCTGTACTGGATGTAGATCACTATAGATCTCCCTGTGCTGTACTGGATGTAGATCACTATAGATCTTCCTGTGCTGTACTGGATGTAGATCACTATAGATCTCCCTGTGCTGTACTGGATGTAGATCACTATAGATCTCCCTGTGCTGTACTGGATGTGATCACTATAGATCTCCCTGTGCTGTACTGGATGTAGATCACTATAGATCTCCCTGTGCTCTACTGGATGTAGATCACTATAGATCTCCCTGTGCTGTACTGGATGTAGATCACTATAGATCTTCCGGTGCTCTACTGGATGTAGATCACTATAGATCTCCCTGTGCTGTACTGGATGTAGATCACTATAGATCTTCCTGTGCTCTACTGGATGTAGATCACTATAGATCTCCCTGTGCTGTACTGGATGTAGATCACTATAGATCTCCCTGTGCTGTACTGGATGTACATCACTATAGATCTCCCTGTGCTGTACTGGATGTAGATCACTATAGATCTTCCTGTGCTCTACTGGATGTAGATCACTATAGATCTCCCTGTGCTGTACTGGATGTAGATCACTATAGATCTCCCTGTGCTGTACTGGATGTAGATCACTATAGATCTTCCTGTGCTCTACTGGATGTAGATCACTATAGATCTCCCTGTGCTCTACTGGATGTAGATCACTATAGATCTTCCTGTGCTGTACTGGATGTAGATCACTATAGATCTTCCTGTGCTGTACTGGATGTAGATCACTATAGATCTCCCTGTGCTGTACTGGATGTAGATCACTATAGATCTTCCTGTGCTGTACTGGATGTAGATCACTATAGATCTCCCTGTGCTGTACTGGATGTGATCACTATAGATCTCCCTGTGCTGTACTGGATGTAGATCACTATAGATCTCCCTGTGCTGTACTGGATGTAGATCACTATAGATCTCCCTGTGCTGTACTGGATGTAGATCACTATAGATCTCCCTGTGCTCTACTGGATGTAGATCACTATAGATCTTCCTGTGCTCTACTGGATGTAGATCACTATAGATCTCCCTGTGCTCTACTGGATGTAGATCACTATAGATCTCCCTGTGCTCTATTGGATGTAGATCACTATAGATCTTCCTGTGCTGTACTGGATGTAGATCACTATAGATCTCCCTGTGCTCTACTGGATGTACATCACTATAGATCTCCCTGTGCTGTACTGGATGTAGATCACTATAGATCTTCCTGTGCTCTACTGGATGTAGATCACTATAGATCTCCCTGTGCTGTACTGGATGTAGATCACTATAGATCTCCCTGTGCTGTACTGGATGTGATCACTATAGATCTCCCTGTGCTGTACTGGATGTAGATCACTATAGATCTCCCTGTGCTGTACTGGATGTAGATCACTATAGATCTCCCTGTGCTCTACTGGATGTAGATCACTATAGATCTCCCTGTGCTGTACTGGATGTAGATCACTATAGATCTCCCTGTGCTGTACTTGATGTAGATCACTATAGATCTTCCTGTGCTGTACAGGATGTAGATCACTATAGATCTCCCTGTGCTCTACTGGATGTAGATCACTATAGATCTCCCTGTGCTCTACTGGATGTAGATCATTATAGATCTCCCTGTGCTGTACTGGATGTAGATCACTATAGATCTCCCTGTGCTGTACTGGATGTAGATCACTATAGATCTTCCTGTGCTCTACTGGATGTAGATCATTATAGATCTCCCTGTGCTGTACTGGATGTAGATCACTATAGATCTCCCTGTGCTCTACTGGATGTAGATCATTATAGATCTACCTGTGCTGTACTGGATGTAGATCACTATAGATTTCCCTGTGCTTTCTACTTCACCCAGAGATAGCCTTGCCGCATGTTGAATATTCCATGAAGTCCATGTTTACCATACATCATTCGCTTGGCTGTAACAAGGAAAAAGTGTTAATAGGTGTGTATAATGACCGGGTGTTGGTGTTGCGTGTTGTCTAAGGTGTTGCTTGTTGTCTAAGATGTTGTTTGAACTTATTCATCGCGTAGCAATGCGAACAAAGTGATGGCTAATAATGTGTTGTGTTGTGGTTCGCGTCCCTATGGGCTGCAAGTCTAGCTTGTACATCTTACCCATTTGACTTGAGTACCATTGGCTACCACACTCTCCATTATCAAAACTGTCAAATACTAAAAAAAAGAGAAAAAGTAATCACAAATTCCATTTTTTCTGATAAATAATTATAATAAAAATGCACACTATGTATGCTAGATTCATTCCGTTGCCGTAAAATTCTGAGGCAGGGATCCAGAATTTTCTATTTAGCAAAAACAAATGATTTTAATGATTGAATACTATAATGTTCAGTTTACCAATTTCCACAATGTTCCAAAACAACCATGTGCGAGCGGTTTTGCTGAAGTTCTAGCTATGGACAGTTAGTTCCATGCGCAGTCATGGGTATCATATGGAAAAAGCATAGTATTTGAAGATTCCTTAATGAAAAATGACCCCATTTTTGTCCGCCAAAGGGGGTTGCGCGCGCACCCAGAGCACCCGCTTGTATACGCGCCTGAGATACGCCGAATAAAGACAGTGACTCCGTCACAAGGACACACGGTCCCTACTGTAAAAACCCTCTTCTTACTTGAGGACGTACTCTTGTGCTCTGTTGCCCATGAAGGTCTATTGTAAGAATCTATTACTCACCGCTTATTTCATTGTTGTAGATCATGTATCATTGGTCATTACCCACCGCTTATTTCATTGTTGTAGATCATGTATCCCTGGTCATTACTCACCGCTTATTTCATTGTTGTAGATCATTTATCCCTGGTCATTACTCACCGCTTATTTCATTGTTGTAGATCATGTATCCCTGGTCATTACTCACCGCTTATTTCATTGTTGTAGATCATGTATCCCTGGTCATTACCCACCGCTTATTTCATTGTTGTAGATCATGTAGCCCTGGTCATTACCCACCGCTTATTTCATTGTTGTAGATCATGTATCCCTGGTCATTACTCACCGCTTATTTCATTGTTGTAGATCATGTATCCCTGGTCATTACTCACCGCTTATTTCATTGTTGTAGATCATGTATCTACCTGAAAGTCAATGTGGTTTCCGGAAGGAGCGCGGGACAACTGACATGATATTTGCTGCAAGGCAACTTCAGGAGAAGTGTCAAGAACAAAATGTCGACCTGTATTCCACCTACGTCGACCTGACAAAAGCGTTTGATACTGTCAGTAGAGAGGGCCTCTGGAAAATAATGGCGAAGTTTGGCTGTCCCAGCAAATTCATAAACATCGTACGCCAATTACATGACGGCATGCTTGCGAGCGTCCAGGACAACGGAGAGACCTCTCATTCTTTCCCTGTCTCAAACGGAGTTAAGCAAGGATGCGTCCTTGCCCCTACTCTATTCAGTCTGATGTTCTCAGCCATGCTGACTGACGCTTTTAAAGATGATGAGGTAGGCATCGGCATCAAATATCGTTTCGATGGCTCTGTGTTCAATCTCAGGAGGCTTCAGGCGAAATCCAAGATCTCGGCTGATACTGTAAACGACCTCTTATTCGCTGACGATTGTGCCCTCAATGCTACCTCTCAAGCAGACCTGCAACACAGCGTAGATCTGTTTTCTAGTGCCTGTAACAACTTCGGCCTCAAAATAAACACCAAAAAGACGGAGGCTATGCATCAGCCAGCGCCTGGAAAGCCCTACACTGAACCTAACATCATCATCAATGGTCAAAAACTCAATGCTGTTGACAAATTTACCTACCTTGGCAGTACTCTCTCCAGAAACGTTGTCCTCGATGACGAAGTTACCAACAGACTAGCCAGAGCAAGCGCCGCATTTGGAAGGCTTCGTAAGAACGTTTGGAAAAGGAGAGGGATAAGAACAGATACAAAGATCAAAGTGTATCGTGCCGTTGTGCTGCCTACGCTACTTTACGGGTCTGAAACCTGGACTATCTACAAGCGCCATGCGATGAAGCTAAACCATTTCCACACTACCTGTCTGAGGAAAATTCTCAATGTTCGCTGGCAAGAAAAGATCCCGGATACTGAGGTCCTTGCACGTGCAGGTCTGCCCAGCATTCACACCATCCTGAAACAGTCTCAGCTTCGCTGGGCGGGGCACGTAGCTCGTATGCCTGATGAACGGCTTCCTAAGAAACTTCTGTTTGGTGAGCTTCAGCACGGAAAACGCTGCAAAGGTGGCCAGAAGAAGAGATTTAAAGACACCCTAAAACTCTCGCTGAAAGCATTCAACATCGATCACACCTCGTGGGAGCTTCTGGCACAAAACCGTCAAGGTTGGCGCCGTGTCATTCGCAACGGTGCTGCGGCATGCGAGGCAAATTGGACAGCTGCCGCAGAGGAGCGTAGAGCCGCCAGAAAGTCTCAAGATCCCAAAGCTGCAACAATACCATGCCCTCAGTGCCCCAGGCTTTTCCGTGCACAGATTGGCCTTATTAGCCATCTGCGCACCCACAAGCGTCCTTAGTCCCGCTCAGGATGACGGTGAAAATGAAAAATTGAACACGATGGTCCTCGTCGTAGCGACGGACAAACAACAAACAGATCATGTATCCCTGGTCATTACCCACCGCTTTTTTCATTGTTGTAGATCATGTATCCCTGGTCATTACTCACCGCTTATTTCATTGTTGTAGATCATGTAGCCCTGGTCATTACTCACCGCTTATTTCATTGTTGTAGATCATGTATCATTGGTCATTACTCACCGCTTATTTCATTGTTGTAGATCATGTATCATTGGTCATTACTCACCGCTTAATTCATTGTTGTAGATCATGTAGCCCTGGTCATTACTCACCGCTTATTTCATTGTTGTAGATCATGTAGCCCTGGTCATTACTCACCGCTTATTTCATTGTTGTAGATGATGTAGCCCTGGTCATTACTCACCGCTTATTTCATTGTTGTAGATCATGTATCATTGGTCATTACTCACCGCTTATTTCATTGTTGTAGATCATGTATCCCTGGTCATTACTCACCGCTTATTTCATTGTTGTAGATCATGTATCATTGGTCATTACTCACCGCTTATTTCATTGTTGTAGATCATGTATCCCTGGTCATTACTCACCGCTTATTTCATTGTTGTAGATCATGTATCCCTGGTCATTACTCACCGCTTATTTCATTGTTGTAGATCATGTATCCCTGGTCATTACTCACCGCTTATTTCATTGTTGTAGATCATGTATCATTGGTCATTACTCACCGCTTATTTCATTGTTGTAGATCATTTATCCCTGGTCATTACTCACCGCTTATTTCATTGTTGTAGATCATGTAGCCCTGGTCATTACTCACCGCTTATTTCATTGTTGTAGATCATTTATCCCTGGTCATTACTCACCGCTTATTTCATTGTTGTAGATCATGTATCATTGGTCATTACTCACCGCTTATTTCATTGTTGTAGATCATGTATCATTGGTCATTACTCACCGCTTATTTCATTGTTGTAGATCATGTAGCCCTGGTCATTACTCACCGCTTATTTCATTGTTGTAGATCATGTATCATTGGTCATTACTCACCGCTTATTTCATTGTTGTAGATCATGTATCATTGGTCATTACTCACCGCTTATTTCATTGTTGTAGATCATGTATCCCTGGTCATTACTCACCGCTTATTTCATTGTTGTAGATCATGTATCATTGGTCATTACCCACCGCTTATTTCATTGTTGTAGATCATGTATCCCTGGTCATTACTCACCGCTTATTTCATTGTTGTAGATCATGTATCCCTGGTCATTACTCACCGCTTATTTCATTGTTGTAGATCATGTAGCCCTGGTCGAGGCTGGTGCAAGGACTTGTCTCCCATTCGTACGGGTAATAGTACGAAATGATGATCCGTGGGCAGCTGAAAAAGAATCTTATTCTAAAACATGTATCACATCACTGGATCTCTTATTCTAAAACATGTATCACATCACTAAATCTCTTATTCTAAAACATGTATCACATCTCACTGGATCTCTTATTCTAAAACATGTATCACATCACTGGATCTCTTATTCTAAAACATGTATCACATCACTGGATCTCTTATTCTAAAACATGTATCACATCACTGGATCTCTTATTCTAAAACGTATCACATCACTGGATCTCTTATTCTATAACATGTATCACATCACTGGATCTCTTCTGGTGAACATGTGCTAATGGTGGATCCAGGGGGGGGGATGCTGCGCCAGGAAGAAACGTCAGGAGATCAAATTGATGATGATGATGACGACGACGATGAGGAAGATGATGATGAATGTTGATTATAATGATGATGATGATGAATAATGGTGATGATGATGACGATGACTATAATTATTGTTGGTGATGATCTAGGTTTTCACTGGGTCTTGCTCAATGACAAAGGAGAGGGTAGGATATTCAATTTCATCTGTCTATCTGACTCTCACAGACACAAATACTAAGAATGCGGTTTGATTGATTAAATATAAACCAGTCAGGGTGTTTGCTAAAAAGGAAATGATTTTTCACCTTATGCTGGGCATTTTGTTTGAACTGACAAACACCCGGTAACACGCACAGACGGTTATACTGACAAACACCCGATAACACACACAGACGGTTATAGTGACAAACACCCGGTAACACGCACAGACGGTTATACTGACAAACACCCGGTAACACGCACAGACGGTTATACTGACAAACACCCGGTAACACGCACAGACGGTTATACTGACAAACACCCGGTAACACACACAGACGGTTATACTGACAAATACCCGGTAACACGCACAGACGGTTATACTGACAAACACCCGGTAACACGCACAGACGGTTATACTGACAAACACCCGGTAACACGCACAGACAGTTATACTGACAAACACCCGGTAACACGCACAGACGGTTATACTGACAAACACCCGGTAACACGCACAGACGGTAATACTGACAAATACCCGGTAACACGCACAGACGGTTATACTGACAAACACCCGGTAACACGCACAGACGGTTATACTGACAAACACCCGGTAACACGCACAGACAGTTATACTGACAAACACCCGGTAACACGCACAGACGGTTATACTGACAAACACCCGGTAACACGCACAGACGGTTATACTGACAAACACCCGGTAACACGCACAGACGGTTATACTGACAAACACCCGGTAACACGCACAGACGGTTATACTGACAAACACCCGGTAACACGCACAGACGGTTATAGTGACAAATACCCGTTACCCGCATGTTGTAATTCAGATAGGTCAGATAGATGAGATGCTTCTGGATATGAACACAACTTTTATTTTCCACTTGTCGATATTCACGGGTAAAGTTCTACACGAGTTTCAACTTCAAAATTATCACGAATTACCACGAGATTCGCTGAAATAAACAAATAACGGGTGCGGAATCCATCCAAAAACAAATCCATACAATATTCATTAGATTCAGGTCAAAAAACTCCAATAAAAAACTCCAGGAAATTCTCGACGAACTGAAAACGTTTTGCACGAGGCTATGCGACCGCGCAAAGCTCGGAACCAGGCCTCTAACACAGGGAGCCCGGATAATGGCGACAACATCCCGCCCCCCATGAACTCCTGCGGAGGAGGTTCATAACTATAAACGTATTGTCATAACGCTAATGTCCGTTCTATATTACACTATCTACGTCTGTCCCTTGAGTCTCCAATCCGATCCGTATCTAGACATCCTCATCCTCGGCTTCCAGCAGACACAACTTGGTTACCGGGCGCTTGTAGGTCGTCCCTTTACCGCGCACCTCTGCCTCCTTACCAATCCATCCACGCCAGGAAACACATTAATCACGCGCGCAAGAGGCCAGTTGTTTCGTCCAACGTTGTCGTCCGCAACGAGCACTATATCTCCGACGTGTAGGTTTCGCTGTTTCCTGTTCCACTTGCTTCGAACTTGCAAAGAAGGAATGTACTCTTTCAACCAGCGACGCCAGTAGTGGTTAGCAAGTAATTGCGCTTGTCTCCACCGCTTCCGACTGTACTTATCTGCCCGTTCATCCGTATCCGTAGGAAGATTCATCGTAGGTCGCACGTTCAGAAAGTGATTGGGCGTAAGAGGATCCTCATCATCAGGATTCTCTGGGTTCCGGGTTAGCGGTCTTGAATTCGCGACACGTTCTGCCTCAGTAAACACGGTGGTCAGCACTTCATCGTTGAGGGGGTTCTTCCCCAGGATCGCCTTCAGACTTCGCTTGACGACTCTCACCATCCTCTCCCACACGCCTGACATGTGGGTGGCTCCAGGTGGATTAAAGATCCACTTGCATCCTTTCGCAGAACACTCACGTCCGATCTTGTCATGATCCATTCCTTCCAGATGTTCACGTATCTCCCGATCAGCTCCCACAAAATTGGACCCGTTATCCGACCACAGTTCCACAACATGGCCCCTGCGATTCAGGAACCTCATCAGAGCGAGTATGAAATCATCCGTCTCTAGCGACTTAGCTAACTCGAGATGAACTGCTCGGGAGTTCATGCAAACAAAGATAGCTCCCCAGCGCTTCTCAGTCACTCTTCCTCTTCCCCGCTTAACATATAGCGGTCCAAAATAGTCAATACCTGTATACGTAAAGGGTGGCTCGTAAGGGATCATCCGAATTCTAGGTAGATCTCCCATCTCTTGCTTCAAAGTAGTTCTTCTTTGCTTGCGACAATGAATGCATCTTCCAAGAACAGCCTTGATGGCCACTCTCGCTTTCACAATCCAAAACTGCTCTCTCAGCAGGGATAGTACTTGTCCCACGCCACAATGACCGTTGCTTTCGTGTAGGTGGCGGATCAAGATAGTAGTGATATGACTCTGTTTCGGCAATATCATGGGATTCTTGGCATCATCACTCATCGGTGCCATCGAGATCCTTCCTCCAACTCTCATAACTTCATCGCCTTTCATGACCGGCTTAAGCTTCAAGATAGCACTAGCAACATTCACCTCCTTTCCTGCCTTCAGAGCCTTCACTTCTTCAGGGAAACTTTCCCGCTGTACTAGTACAGCTATTCGTCGCTTGGCGCGTTCTATGTCGTCTGGACTTAGCTTGTTCTCTGACTCTCCAGGTGTCTTTTCAGTAGGCTTTGCATGCTTTCTTGTCTTCAACCACTCCACAAACTTCATTACCCACGCAACCTTTCGAATGGTCTTCATCCAATCAGAAGTGTCGGTTAGAAGCTTTTCCAGGCCATCTCCTGGCTCCAGGTCAGTGAAGAACACTTCTTTCTTTATCTCCAGACTTTCTTCAGACAGGGCATCAAATTTATTATCTGGCCATTGATCTTCTGACTCTCTCAAGAAACTCGGACCATTAAGCCATCGCTCATCCCGGAGAAACTCATCTATGGTTAGACCTCGACTTACTTCGTCGGAAGGATTTAGTTTTCCCGGACAGTGTCGCCATTGGTCAGGATTAGTCGCTTCGCGAATCTCTGTAACCCTGTTGGCTACATACGTCTGGAATCTGCGGGTTTCATTATTGATATAGTTAAGTGTTATCATCGAATCAGTCCAAAACACGACTCTGTCAGGCTTCAGGTCCAGTTCTCGGCGAACTGCTTGGTCCACCCGCGTTGCCAGTAGGGCTCCTTGTAGCTCCAGCCTTGGGATGGTTGAGCCTTTAATAGGTGCATTCCTTGACTTTCCGGCGACGAAAGCACACTCCACCATTCCGTCCGGGTACTCGATTCGTAAGTAGCTTACTGACCCGTATCCTGCCTCCGAGGCATCACTAAAGTGATGGAGTTGTAGTCCAACACCTTCATGGTCTGGCCTGCTGAAGTAGCATCGGGGGATGGACAAATCTTCAAGCCGTACAAGTTCCCTTTTCCATGTCTGCCACTGACGCAGAATGTCTCCACTGAGCGGCTCGTCCCATGGTGCCTTCCGCCTCCATAGGGCTTGCATGATCTGCTTGCCACGCATTATCACTGGTGCAGCAAAGTTCAAAGGGTCAAAGACAGAGCTGATTGTCGATAGTACTCCTCTCATAGTATCAGCCTTCTCAGTGTTGCTCACCTTGAACCCGAAGGTGTCTGTCTCCACGTTCCATCTAACTCCAAGTGCCCGCTCGACTGGGAGTTCATCAAGATCTAAATCAAGCGTTGGTGCTGCCCTCTTCTCGATAGGCACTTCAGCAAGGACCTCCCTACTGTTACTCATAAACTTTGTGAGGTTGAACCCTCCTCTACCACAAAGTTCGGTTAACTCGTTCGCAAGCGTGACTGCACTCGCACTCGTGTCTACGCTTTTTAGTACATCATCCACATAAAAATTATGCAGGACAGTTTCGATGGTGGTATCTCCAAAGTCACCAGCATTGTCAGTTGTAGTTTTCTTGAGTGTCCAGTTGGCTGCACAAGGCGAGTCGGTTGCCCCAAAGACATGCACGTTCATGGCATATTCTTCTGGAGGGTCATCAGAGCTTTTGTCCCACCAAAGAAATCGCAGAGAATCTTGGTCTTCTTCTCTAACTCCGACCTGAAGGAACATCCCTTCTATATCAGCTACCAATGCAACATTGTCCTCCCTGAACCGTAGGAGCACCCCAGTCAGGCTGTTTGTACAATCAGGTCCATGTAACAAGTTCTTATTCAACGAAGTACCTTGGTACTCTGATGCAGCATCAAAAATTATCCTCAGCTTACCAGGTTTGTTGATATTCGTCACTGCAAAATGAGGTAAGTACCAAGTTCTCGGTCCAGTCTCTTGTGCTTCTTCTGGGCTGAGTTTGCGTGCATGCCCTTTAGTGATATACTTCTCCATGGCTGCTCGATACTTCTCCTCCAATCCAGGCTCTCGTGAAAACTTACGCTTCAGACTATTCAGTCTTTTATCGGCTTCATTCCGGTTATTAGGTAGGGTCACATCATCATCCCGCCACAGGAGGCCTGTTTCATAGTGACCATCACGCTTAGTAATGGTCTTCTCCAACTTATCGATAGCCTTCCTGTCTTCCCTGGACAGATGGTGCGATATAAAACTTGGGGATCCCTTGTCCGTCCCAACACTCTTTGTACCGAAACTCTCCAAATCCCAGAACCGCTCAATCTGATGCTGAAGTTCTTTCTTATAATCAGCAAAGTTCAGGTTTACTTCCTTGCATGAGGTCTCCCCTTGAAGGGTTCCTGTAATTACCCATCCAAGAGGACCTCTCAAAGCCTTCAAATCACTGGCTTTCGTCGCTGGTCTACGCACTTCAAACACCTCATGCGCATAGCCAACGTCCTTTCCTATCAGAACCGAAACCCTAGGCATGTCTACCGAGGGAATCTCAATATCCCTCAGATGCGGGTGTGCCTCTCTGTCAATATCTTTAGGAAGACACTTTTCGTTGACATTGAATTTCTTCGTTACCAAACCCTCAGTTACGGGAATTCTATCCCCTTCACCACTTGCGTGTTGCAGTTCAAACTCCACAACCTCTATCTGTTCCTTACTACTTCCCATCATGGTGGTGATGGATATTTCCTCAGTATGACCTTTAAGTTCGAGTTTCGCTGAAACCTCCGAGCTTATCATAGTTCCTCTTGAGCCATTATCCAGTAGCCCATACGTTGTCAGAGAGTTCCCATTTGGGGCAATCAATTTAACTGGTACAACATGTAGTAACACCGTCCCCGTGGCTCTTTCAGAAAATGTTGCGTATTGCTCGGTTTGCCTGTGTGGCTCCCCACCCCGGGTGCCCTGAGCATGGTCTCTTCTAGGGGGTCCCTCGGTCGTCCCCTCCCCTGCGCTCGAGTTAAGTTCTTTGGGAGGGTCATCTTTAGCTCTAGGGGGGTTATGTAACAAGGTGTGGTGTTTTCGCTCACTTTTGCAGTTACAAAAAGTGGTTGTATGGCATCTGTCCCTCATATGTCCTGGCCTAAGGCATATATGACACAATCTCTTCTCCTTTACCAGTCGCCAACGGCCGGGTAAGTCCCTTCCCTTGAAATTTGCACAGTCTGAAAGCCTATGTTCTCCTTGACAGCAAGGACAGGTCTTAATTGGGGCTTGTTTACCCATAGTAGTTTCAGGGGGTGAGCCTTCCATGTCTGTTTTAAAGACAGAAGTCTGTTTCTGGTAGTTCTTGCCTTTCCCACCCTGCTCGGGTCTTTTATCACCACCACCCTTGTTCTCACTCATGCTTAGGTTAACAAAACCTGGGTCATTCTTTATGGCTGCTTGCCTCTTCACATAATCTGCCAAATCTGAAATCTTAGGGATACCCCCCTTTTCTCTTATCTTGTAGGATACATCACCCCATTTATTTACTAAATACTGGGGAAGCCTTCTAACTATCTGTTTCATGTTTGAGATGGTACTGGCTTCAATAGCATATTCCCCAACAAGTTTCTTTGAGGCTGATTCAAGTTGCTCTGCAAAATCCCTCAGTCCCTTATAATCATGATTGTTCAATCTTGGGCCTCTGGTCAAATTGTCAATACAAGAAGCAGCGACGGTCGCTGGCTGCCCATATCGGTCTTCCAAAATATCAACTATCACTGAATAGCTGCAACCGGAAACCCTTTCCACAACTTCAAAAGCCTCCCCCGAGAGGAACTTCGGTAGGAATTCAACCTTTTGTGAATCACTTAAAATTTCATCTTCTAAATTATCTCTCAATCTCTTCCTAAAATTAGGAAAGTCACTTGGATTCCCAGAGAACTTAACAGGTTGCATGGCTTGGAGCATGGTCAGCTTTAACATGATATCAGTACTGTTCACGGGAAGAAAACCAAACGGGGTTTTCCTATAACTACTAGGGGGGGCTTCTTGGTCATTAATCTGGGGTTTTCTCTCAGGAATGGGGTCTTTAGGATGGGAAGGGCCCTCCATTAGCTTAGGTGTGTCTGGTCTAGGATTATCAGGAATGGGGTCACATTGCTCGGTCCATTTCATTAGCTTTTCCTCTTGAGACATGGGTGGCATGACCCCTACATCCCCTTTATACTCTTCTGACACACAACTATCAGACTCACTCCCTCTCTCTTCTAATAACTCAGCTTCCTTTTCTGCGATTTGAACCTGGAACTTGAGCTTACATGCTCTCGCTTTCTGTTCATATTCCAATTCTATTTTCTTACGTTCCAGATCCATTCGATGCTGAGCTATCTCTTCTTCTTGTTGCAAAAGAAGCTTTTTCATTTCTATTTTCTCTCTTAATTTCCTAGACCTACTAGACAGCCTTGACTTAGTTGAGTTTGACTTTCCTTTCTTCAAACGTTCATTTGTCAATTTGGTAGTAGTTTCACACTCATTACGAGTTTCTTCAAATTTCTCTTTCACTCTGTTGAATTCATCGGTTGCCAATTCTTCCAAAATGTACGACTGATAGCAGTCCTCATAGTTATTCAAAGCCGACTGTAATTCATTCAAGGCTGTCTGTATTTCATTGGCTCTAGAGGGATCATCAAGACAAGTTTTGAGCTCTTTCATGTGAATACTCACGCGCCCTAGGTAGCCTCCTAGGGACCTTTTCTTGCTTTCTATTCGTTCGACTTCACTACTAGCTTCGTTTTCACTCATGTTTCCAAGATAATAATCCTCAGTGTTCATTTACTCTGCCGTCGAATGATGTTGTAATTCAGATAGGTCAGATAGATGAGATGCTTCTGGATATGAACACAACTTTTATTTTCCACTTGTCGATATTCACGGGTAAAGTTCTACACGAGTTTCAACTTCAAAATTATCACGAATTACCACGAGATTCGCTGAAATAAACAAATAACGGGTGCGGAATCCATCCAAAAACAAATCCATACAATATTCATTAGATTCAGGTCAAAAAACTCCAATAAAAAACTCCAGGAAATTCTCGACGAACTGAAAACGTTTTGCACGAGGCTATGCGACCGCGCAAAGCTCGGAACCAGGCCTCTAACACAGGGAGCCCGGATAATGGCGACAACACCGCAGACGGTTATACTGACAAACACCCGTTACTCGCAGACGGTTATACTGACAAACACCCGGTAACACGCACAGACAGCTATACTGAAAAACACCCGGTAACACACACAGACGGTTATAATGACAAACACCCGGTAACACGCACAGACGGTTATACTGACAAACACCCGATAACACACACAGACGGTTATACTGACAAATACCCGGTAACACGCACAGACGGTTATACTGACAAATATCCGGTATCACGCACAGACGGTTATACTGACAAACACCCGGTAACACACACAGACGGTTATACTGACAAACACCCGGTAACACGCACAGACGGTAATACTGACAAACACCCGGTATCACGCACAGACGGTTATACTGACAAACACCCGGTAACACGCACAGACAGTTATACTGACAAACACCCGGTAACACGCACAGACGGTTATACTGACAAACACCCGGTATCACGCACAGACGGTTATACTGACAAACACCCGGTATCACGCACATACCCGTTACCCGCAGACGGTTATACTGACAAACACCCGTTACTCGCAGACGGTTATACTGACAAACACCCGGTAACACGCACAGACAGCTATACTGAAAAACACCCGGTAACACACACAGACGGTTATAATGACAAACACCCGGTAACACGCACAGACGGTTATACTGACAAACACCCGATAACACACACAGACGGTTATACTGACAAATACCCGGTAACACGCACAGACGGTTATACTGACAAATATCCGGTATCACGCACAGACGGTTATACTGACAAACACCCGGTAACACACACAGACGGTTATACTGACAAACACCCGGTAACACGCACAGACGGTAATACTGACAAACACCCGGTATCACGCACAGACGGTTATACTGACAAACACCCGGTAACACGCACAGACAGTTATACTGACAAACACCCGGTAACACGCACAGACGGTTATACTGACAAACACCCGGTATCACGCACAGACGGTTATACTGACAAACACCCGGTAACACGCACAGACGGTTATACTGACAAACACCCGGTAACACGCACAGACGGTTATACTGACAAACACCCGGTAACACGCACAGACGGTTATACTGGCAAACACCCGGTAAAACGCACAGACGGTTATACTGACAAACACCCGGTAACACGCACAGACGGTTATACTGACAAACACCCGGTAACACGCACAGACGGTTATACTGACAAACACCCGGTAACACGCACAGACGGTTATACTGACAAACACCCGGTAACACGCGCAGACAGTTATACTGACAAACACCCGGTAACACGCACAGACGGTTATACTGACAAACACCCGGTAACACGCACAGACAGCTATACTGAAAAACACCCGGTAACACACACAGACGGTTATAATGACAAACACCCGGTAACACGCACAGACGGTTATACTGACAAACACCCGATAACACACACAGACGGTTATACTGACAAATACCCGGTAACACGCACAGACGGTTATACTGACAAATATCCGGTATCACGCACAGACGGTTATACTGACAAACACCCGGTAACACACACAGACGGTTATACTGACAAACACCCGGTAACACGCACAGACGGTAATACTGACAAACACCCGGTATCACGCACAGACGGTTATACTGACAAACACCCGGTAACACGCACAGACAGTTATACTGACAAACACCCGGTAACACGCACAGACGGTTATACTGACAAACACCCGGTATCACGCACAGACGGTTATACTGACAAACACCCGGTATCACGCACATACCCGTTACCCGCAGACGGTTATACTGACAAACACCCGTTACTCGCAGACGGTTATACTGACAAACACCCGGTAACACGCACAGACAGCTATACTGAAAAACACCCGGTAACACACACAGACGGTTATAATGACAAACACCCGGTAACACGCACAGACGGTTATACTGACAAACACCCGATAACACACACAGACGGTTATACTGACAAATACCCGGTAACACGCACAGACGGTTATACTGACAAATATCCGGTATCACGCACAGACGGTTATACTGACAAACACCCGGTAACACACACAGACGGTTATACTGACAAACACCCGGTAACACGCACAGACGGTAATACTGACAAACACCCGGTATCACGCACAGACGGTTATACTGACAAACACCCGGTAACACGCACAGACAGTTATACTGACAAACACCCGGTAACACGCACAGACGGTTATACTGACAAACACCCGGTATCACGCACAGACGGTTATACTGACAAACACCCGGTAACACGCACAGACGGTTATACTGACAAACACCCGGTAACACGCACAGACGGTTATACTGACAAACACCCGGTAACACGCACAGACGGTTATACTGACAAACACCCGGTAAAACGCACAGACGGTTATACTGACAAACACCCGGTAACACGCACAGACGGTTATACTGACAAACACCCGGTAACACGCACAGACGGTTATACTGACAAACACCCGGTAACACGCACAGACGGTTATACTGACAAACACCCGGTAACACGCGCAGACAGTTATACTGACAAACACCCGGTAACACGCACAGACGGTTATACTGACAAACACCCGGTAACACGCACAGACGGTTATACTGACAAACACCCGGTAACACGCACAGACGGTTATACTGACAACCACCCGGTAACACGCACAGACAGTTATACTGACAAACACCCGGTATCCTTCCCCCAACAGTTATACAATAAGAATTTTGATACAGGCAGGCTATCGTGGATAGATTATGATAATGATGATGATAGGAATATATGTGGAGTGATTATTATTTAGAAAAAAAACCTTACTTACGGATAAACTGTGTACCGGCAAGACGAGTTGAAGTTGTTTGACCCACTGGGAATCTGGAAACAAAAACAGTGTTAGAAGCCCACTAGGGACACATGCTGTATCCGCCGATCCGCGAACCTATTCACCCCCCTCCTCCTCCCATAGTTGTACACTCCTAGTAATGGGCTCACTCAAAGTACCTGTATCACAGTTGCACTCTCCTAGTGATGGGCTCACTCATAGTACCTGTATCACAGTTGTACGCGCCTAGTGATGGGCTCTCTTATAGTACCTATATCACAGTTGTACGCTAATAGTGATGGGCTCACACATAGTACCTATATCACAGTTGTACGCTCCTAGTGATGGGCTCACTCATAGTACCTATATCACAGCTGTACGCTCCTAGTGATGGGCTCATTCATAGTACCTATATCACAGCTGCACTCTCCTAGTGATTGGCTCACTCATAGTACCTATATCACAGTTGTACGCTCCTAGTGATGGGCTCCCTCATAGTACCTATATCACAGTTGTACGCTCCTAGTGATGGGCTCACTCATAGTACCTATATCACAGCTGTACGCTCCTAGTGATGGGCTCTCTTATAATACCTATATCACAGCGGTACGCTCCTAGTGATGGGCTCACTCATAGTACCTATATCACAGCTGTACTCTCCTAGTGATGGGCTCACTCATAGTACCTATATCACAGTTGTACGCTCTTAGTGATGGGCTCACTCATAGTACCTATATCACAGTTGTACGCTCCTAGTGATGGGCTCAATCATAGTACCTATATTACAGTTGTACGCTCCTAGTGATGGGCTCACTCATAGTACCTATATCACAGTAGCACGCTCCTAGTGATGGGCTCACTCATAGAACCTATATCACAACTGTACGCTCCTAGTGATGGGCTCTCTTATAATACCTATATCACAGTTGTACGCTCTTAGGAATGGGCTCAATCATAGTACCTATATCACAGCTGTACGCTCCTAGTGATGGGCTCACTCATAGTACCTATATCACAGTTGTACACTCCTTGTGATGGGCTCACTCATAGTACCTATATCACAGCTGTACGCTCCTAGTGATGGGCTCACTCATAGTACCTATATCACAGTTGTACGCTCCTAGTGATGGGCTCACTCATAGTACCTATATCACAGTTGTACGCTCCTAGTGATGGGCTCACTCATAGTACCTATATCACAGCTGTACGCTCCTAGTGATGGGCTCACTCATAGTACCTATATCACAGTTGTACGCTCCTAGTGATGGGCTCACTCATAGTACCTATATCACAGTTGTACGCTCCTAGTGATGGGCTCACTCATAGTACCTATATCACAGTTGTACGCTCCTAGTGATTGGCTCACTCATAGTACCTATATCACAGCTGTACGCTCCTAGTGATGGGCTCACTCATAGTACCTATATCACAGTTGTACGCTCCTAGTGATGGGCTCACTCATAGTACCTATATCACAGCTGTACGCTCCTAGTGATGGGCTCACTCATAGTACCTATATCACAGTTGTACGCTCCTAGTGATGGGCTCACTCATAGTAACTATATCACAGCTGTACGCTCCTAGTGATGGGCTCACTCATAGTACCTATATCACAGCTGTACGCTCCTAGTGATGGGCTCATCAATAGTAACTATATCACAGCTGTACGCTCCTAGTGATGGGCTCACTCATAGTACCTATATCACAGTTGTACGCTCTTAGGAATGGGCTCAATCATAGTACCTATATCACAGTTGTACGCTCCTAGTGATGGGCTCACTCATAGTACCTATATCACAGTTGTACACTCCTAGTGATGGGCTCACTCATAGTACCTATATCACAGCTGTACGCTCCTAGTGATGGGCTCACTCATAGTACCTATATCACAGTTGTACGCTCCTAGTGATGGGCTCACTCATAGTACCTATATCACAGTTGTACGCTCCTAGTGATGGGCTCACTCATAGTACCTATATCACAGCTGTACGCTCCTAGTGATGGGCTCACTCATAGTACCTATATCACAGTTGTACGCTCCTAGTGATGGGCTCACTCATAGTACCTATATCACAGTTGTACGCTCCTAGTGATGTGCTCACTCATAGTACCTATATCACAGTTGTACGCTCCTAGTGATTGGCTCACTCATAGTACCTATATCACAGTTGTACGCTCCTAGTGATGGGCTCACTCATAGTACCTATATCACAGTTGTACGATACTAGTGATAGGCTTACTCATAGTACCTATATCACAGCTGTACGCTCCCAGTGGTGGGCTCATCAATAGTAACTATATCACAGCTGTACGCTCCTAGTGATGGGCTCACTCATAGTACCTATATCACAGCTGTACGCTCCTAGTGATGGGCTCACTCATAGTACCTATATCACAGTTGTACTCTCCTAGTGATGGGCTCACTCATAGTACCTATATCACAGCTGTACGCTCCTAGTGATGGGCTCTCTTATAATACCTATATCACAGCTGTACGCTCCTAGTGATGGGCTCACTCATAGTACCTATATCACAGTTGTACGCTCCTAGTGATGGGCTCACTCATAGTACCTATATCACAGTTGTACGCTCCTAGTGATGGGCTCACTCATAGTACCTATATCACAGTTGTACGCTCCTAGTGATTGGCTCACTCATAGTACCTATATCACAGCTGTACGCTCCTAGTGATGGGCTCACTCATAGTACCTATATCACAGTTGTACGCTCCTAGTGATGGGCTCACTCATAGTACCTATATCACAGTTGTACGCTCCTAGTGATGGGCTCACTCATAGTAACTATATCACAGCTGTACGCTCCTAGTGATGGGCTCACTCATAGTACCTATATCACAGCTGTACGCTCCTAGTGATGGGCTCATCAATAGTAACTATATCACAGCTGTACGCTCCTAGTGATGGGCTCACTCATAGTACCTATATCACAGTTGTACGCTCTTAGGAATGGGCTCAATCATAGTACCTATATCACAGTTGTACGCTCCTAGTGATGGGCTCACTCATAGTACCTATATCACAGTTGTACACTCCTAGTGATGGGCTCACTCATAGTACCTATATCACAGCTGTACGCTCCTAGTGATGGGCTCACTCATAGTACCTATATCACAGTTGTACGCTCCTAGTGATGGGCTCACTCATAGTACCTATATCACAGTTGTACGCTCCTAGTGATGGGCTCACTTATAGTACCTATATCACAGCTGTACGCTCCTAGTGATGGGCTCACTCATAGTACCTATATCACAGTTGTACGCTCCTAGTGATGGGCTCACTCATAGTACCTATATCACAGTTGTACGCTCCTAGTGATGGGCTCACTCATAGTACCTATATCACAGTTGTACGCTCCTAGTGATGGGCTCACTCATAGTACCTATATCACAGTTGTACGCTCCTAGTGATGTGCTCACTCATAGTACCTATATCACAGTTGTACACTCCTAGTGATTGGCTCACTCATAGTACCTATATCACAGTTGAACGCTCCTAGTGATGGGCTCACTCATAGTAACTATATCACAGCTGTACGCTCCTAGTGATGGGCTCACTCATAGTACCTATATCACAGCTGTACGCTCCTAGTGGTGGGCTCATCAATAGTAACTATATCACAGCTGTACGCTCCTAGTGATGGGCTCACTCATAGTACCTATATCACAGCTGTACGCTCCTAGTGATGGGCTCACTCATAGTACCTATATCACAGTTGTACTCTCCTAGTGATGGGCTCACTCATAGTACCTATATCACAGCTGTACGCTCCTAGTGATGGGCTCTCTTATAATACCTATATCACAGCTGTACGCTCCTAGTGATGGGCTCACTCATAGTACCTATATCACAGCTGTACTCTCCTAGTGATGGGCTCACTCATAGTACCTATATCACAGTTGTACGCTCTTAGTGATGGGCTCTCTCATAGTACCTCTATCACAGTAGCACGCTCCTAGTGATGGGCTCACTCATAGTACCTATGTCACAGCTGTACGCTCCTAGTGATGGGCTCTCTTATAATACCTATATCACAGTTGTACGCTCCTAGTGATGGGCTCATCAATAGTAACTATATCACAGCTGTACGCTCCTAGTGATGGGCTCACTCATAGTACCTATATCACAGCTGTACGCTCCTAGTGATGGGCTCACTCATAGTACCTATATCACAGTTGTACTCTCCTAGTGATGGGCTCACTCATAGTACCTATATCACAGCTGTACGCTCCTAGTGATGGGCTCTCTTATAATACCTATATCACAGCTGTACGCTCCTAGTGATGGGCTCACTCATAGTACCTATATCACAGTTGTACGCTCCTAGTGATGGGCTCACTCATAGTACCTATATCACAGTTGTACGCTCCTAGTGATGGGCTCACTCATAGTACCTATATCACAGTTGTACGCTCCTAGTGATTGGCTCACTCATAGTACCTATATCACAGCTGTACGCTCCTAGTGATGGGCTCACTCATAGTACCTATATCACAGTTGTACGCTCCTAGTGATGGGCTCACTCATAGTACCTATATCACAGCTGTACGCTCCTAGTGATGGGCTCACTCATAGTACCTATATCACAGTTGTACGCTCCTAGTGATGGGCTCACTCATAGTAACTATATCACAGCTGTACGCTCCTAGTGATGGGCTCACTCATAGTACCTATATCACAGCTGTACGCTCCTAGTGATGGGCTCATCAATAGTAACTATATCACAGCTGTACGCTCCTAGTGATGGGCTCACTCATAGTACCTATATCACAGTTGTACGCTCTTAGGAATGGGCTCAATCATAGTACCTATATCACAGTTGTACTCTCCTAGTGATGGGCTCACTCATAGTACCTATATCACAGTTGTACACTCCTAGTGATGGGCTCACTCATAGTACCTATATCACAGCTGTACGCTCCTAGTGATGGGCTCACTCATAGTACCTATATCACAGTTGTACGCTCCTAGTGATGGGCTCACTCATAGTACCTATATCACAGTTGTACGCTCCTAGTGATGGGCTCACTTATAGTACCTATATCACAGCTGTACGCTCCTAGTGATGGGCTCACTCATAGTACCTATATCACAGTTGTACGCTCCTAGTGATGGGCTCACTCATAGTACCTATATCACAGTTGTACGCTCCTAGTGATGGGCTCACTCATAGTACCTATATCACAGTTGTACGCTCCTAGTGATGGGCTCACTCATAGTACCTATATCACAGTTGTACGCTCCTAGTGATGTGCTCACTCATAGTACCTATATCACAGTTGTACACTCCTAGTGATTGGCTCACTCATAGTACCTATATCACAGTTGTACGCTCCTAGTGATGGGCTCACTCATAGTAACTATATCACAGCTGTACGCTCCTAGTGATGGGCTCACTCATAGTACCTATATCACAGCTGTACGCTCCTAGTGGTGGGCTCATCAATAGTAACTATATCACAGCTGTACGCTCCTAGTGATGGGCTCACTCATAGTACCTATATCACAGCTGTACGCTCCTAGTGATGGGCTCACTCATAGTACCTATATCACAGTTGTACTCTCCTAGTGATGGGCTCACTCATAGTACCTATATCACAGCTGTACGCTCCTAGTGATGGGCTCTCTTATAATACCTATATCACAGCTGTACGCTCCTAGTGATGGGCTCACTCATAGTACCTATATCACAGCTGTACTCTCCTAGTGATGGGCTCACTCATAGTACCTATATCGCAGTTGTACGCTCTTAGTGATGGGCTCTCTCATAGTACCTCTATCACAGTAGCACGCTCCTAGTGATGGGCTCACTCATAGTACCTATGTCACAGCTGTACGCTCCTAGTGATGGGCTCTCTTATAATACCTATATCACAGTTGTACGCTCCTAGTGATGGGCTCACTCATAGTACCTATATCACAGTTGTACGCTCTTAGGAATGGGCTCAATCATAGTACCTATATCACAGCTGTACGCTCCTAGTGATGGGCTCACTCATAGTACCTATATCACAGCTGTACGCTCCTAGTGATGGACTCACTCATAGTACCTATATCACAGTTGTACACTCCTAGTGATGGGCTCACTCATAGTACCTATATCACAACTGTACGCTCCTAGTGATGGGCTCTCTTATAATACCTATATCACAGTTGTACGCTCTTAGGAATGGGCTCAATCATAGTACCTATATCACAGCTGTACGCTCCTAGTGATGGGCTCACTCATAGTACCTATATCACAGCTGTACGCTCCTAGTGGTGGGCTCATCAATAGTAACTATATCACAGCTGTACGCTCCTAGTGATGGGCTCACTCATAGTACCTATATCACAGCTGTACGCTCCTAGTGATGGGCTCACTCATAGTACCTATATCACAGTTGTACTCTCCTAGTGATGGGCTCACTCATAGTACCTATATCACAGTTGTACACTCCTAGTGATGGGCTCACTCATAGTACCTATATCACAGCTGTACGCTCCTAGTGATGGGCTCACTCATAGTACCTATATCACAGTTGTACTCTCCTAGTGATGGGCTCACTCATAGTACCTATATCACAGCTGTACGCTCTTAGTGATGGGCTCTCTTATAATACCTATATCACAGCTGTACGCTCCTAGTGATGGGCTCACTCATAGTACCTATATCACAGTTGTACGCTCCTAGTGATGGGCTCACTCATAGTACCTATATCACAGTTGTACGCTCCTAGTGATGGGCTCACTCATAGTACCTATATCACAGTTGTACGCTCCTAGTGATTGGCTCACTCATAGTACCTATATCACAGCTGTACGCTCCTAGTGATGGGCTCACTCATAGTACCTATATCACAGTTGTACGCTCCTAGTGATGGGCTCACTCATAGTACCTATATCACAGCTGTACGCTCCTAGTGATGGGCTCACTCATAGTACCTATATCACAGTTGTACGCTCCTAGTGATGGGCTCACTCATAGTAACTATATCACAGCTGTACGCTCCTAGTGATGGGCTCACTCATAGTACCTATATCACAGCTGTACGCTCCTAGTGATGGGCTCATCAATAGTAACTATATCACAGCTGTACGCTCCTAGTGATGGGCTCACTCATAGTACCTATATCACAGTTGTACGCTCTTAGGAATGGGCTCAATCATAGTACCTATATCACAGTTGTACGCTCCTAGTGATGGGCTCACTCATAGTACCTATATCACAGTTGTACACTCCTAGTGATGGGCTCACTCATAGTACCTATATCACAGCTGTACGCTCCTAGTGATGGGCTCACTCATAGTACCTATATCACAGTTGTACGCTCCTAGTGATGGGCTCACTCATAGTACCTATATCACAGTTGTACGCTCCTAGTGATGGGCTCACTCATAGTACCTATATCACAGCTGTACGCTCCTAGTGATGGGCTCACTCATAGTACCTATATCACAGTTGTACGCTCCTAGTGATGGGCTCACTCATAGTACCTATATCACAGTTGTACGCTCCTAGTGATGGGCTCACTCATAGTACCTATATCACAGTTGTACGCTCCTAGTGATGGGCTCACTCATAGTACCTATATCACAGTTGTACGCTCCTAGTGATGTGCTCACTCATAGTACCTATATCACAGTTGTACGCTCCTAGTGATTGGCTCACTCATAGTACCTATATCACAGTTGTACGCTCCTAGTGATGGGCTCACTCATAGTAACTATATCACAGCTGTACGCTCCTAGTGATGGGCTCACTCATAGTACCTATATCACAGCTGTACGCTCCTAGTGGTGGGCTCATCAATAGTAACTATATCACAGCTGTACGCTCCTAGTGATGGGCTCACTCATAGTACCTATATCACAGCTGTACGCTCCTAGTGATGGGCTCACTCATAGTACCTATATCACAGTTGTACTCTCCTAGTGATGGGCTCACTCATAGTACCTATATCACAGCTGTACGCTCCTAGTGATGGGCTCTCTTATAATACCTATATCACAGCTGTACGCTCCTAGTGATGGGCTCACTCATAGTACCTATATCACAGCTGTACTCTCCTAGTGATGGGCTCACTCATAGTACCTATATCACAGTTGTACGCTCTTAGTGATGGGCTCTCTCATAGTACCTCTATCACAGTAGCACGCTCCTAGTGATGGGCTCACTCATAGTACCTATGTCACAGCTGTACGCTCCTAGTGATGGGCTCTCTTATAATACCTATATCACAGTTGTACGCTCCAAGTGATGGGCTCACTCATAGTACCTATATCACAGTTGTACGCTCTTAGGAATGGGCTCAATCATAGTACCTATATCACAGCTGTACGCTCCTAGTGATGGGCTCACTCATAGTACCTATATCACAGCTGTACGCTCCTAGTGATGGACTCACTCATAGTACCTATATCACAGTTGTACACTCCTAGTGATGGGCTCACTCATAGTACCTATATCACAACTGTACGCTCCTAGTGATGGGCTCTCTTATAATACCTATATCACAGTTGTACGCTCTTAGGAATGGGCTCAATCATAGTACCTATATCACAGCTGTACGCTCCTAGTGATGGGCTCACTCATAGTACCTATATCACAGCTGTACGCTCCTAGTGGTGGGCTCATCAATAGTAACTATATCACAGCTGTACGCTCCTAGTGATGGGCTCACTCATAGTACCTATATCACAGCTGTACGCTCCTAGTGATGGGCTCACTCATAGTACCTATATCACAGTTGTACTCTCCTAGTGATGGGCTCACTCATAGTACCTATATCACAGCTGTACGCTCCTAGTGATGGGCTCTCTTATAATACCTATATCACAGCTGTACGCTCCTAGTGATGGGCTCACTCATAGTACCTATATCACAGCTGTACTCTCCTAGTGATGGGCTCACTCATAGTACCTATATCACAGTTGTACGCTCTTAGTGATGGGCTCTCTCATAGTACCTCTATCACAGTAGCACGCTCCTAGTGATGGGCTCACTCATAGTACCTATGTCACAGCTGTACGCTCCTAGTGATGGGCTCTCTTATAATACCTATATCACAGTTGTACGCTCCTAGTGATGGGCTCACTCATAGTACCTATATCACAGTTGTACGCTCTTAGGAATGGGCTCAATCATAGTACCTATATCACAGCTGTACGCTCCTAGTGATGGGCTCACTCATAGTACCTATATCACAGCTGTACGCTCCTAGTGATGGACTCACTCATAGTACCTATATCACAGTTGTACACTCCTAGTGATGGGCTCACTCATAGTACCTATATCACAACTGTACGCTCCTAGTGATGGGCTCTCTTATAATACCTATATCACAGTTGTACGCTCTTAGGAATGGGCTCAATCATAGTACCTATATCACAGCTGTACGCTCCTAGTGATGGGCTCACTCATAGTACCTATATCACAGTTGTACACTCCTAGTGATGGGCTCACTCATAGTACCTATATCACAGTTGTACGCTCCTAGTGATTGGCTCACTCATAGTACCTATATCACAGTTGTACGCTCCTAGTGATGGGCTCACTCATAGTACCTATATCACAGTTGTACGCTCCTAGTGATGGGCTCACTCATAGTACCTATATCACAGCTGTACGCTCCTAGTGATGGGCTCATTCATAGTAACTATATCACAGCTGTACGCTCCTAGTGATGGGCTCACTCATAGTACCTATATCACAGCTGTACGCTCCTAGTGATGTGCTCACTCATAGTACCTATATCACAGCTGTACTCTCCTAGTGATGGGCTCACTCATAGTACCTATATCACAGCTGTACGCTCCTAGTGATGGGCTCTCTTATAATACCTATATCACAGCTGTACGCTCCTAGTGATGGGCTCACTCATAGTACCTATATCACAGCTGTACTCTCCTAGTGATGGGCTCACTCATAGTACCTATATCACAGTTGTACGCTCTTAGTGATGGACTCACTCATAGTACCTATATCACAGTTGTACACTCCTAGTGATGGGCTCACTCATAGTACCTATATCACAGTTGTACACTCCTAGTGAAGGGCTCACTCATAGTACCTATATCACAGTTGTACACTCCTAGTGATGGGCTCACTCATAGTACCTATATCACAGTTGTACACTCCTAGTGATGGGCTCACTCATAGTACCTATATCACAACTGTACGCTCCTAGTGATGGGCTCTCTTATAATACCTATATCACAGTTGTACGCTCTTAGGAATGGGCTCAATCATAGTACCCATATCACAGCTGTACGCTCCTAGTGATGGGCTCACTCATAGTACCTATATCACAGTTGTACGCTCCTAGTGATTGGCTCACTCATAGTACCTATATCACAGTTGTACGCTCCTAGTGATGGGCTCACTTATAGTACCTATATCACAGTTGTACGCTCCTAGTGATGGGCTCACTCATAGTACCTATATCACAGTTGTACACTCCTAGTGATGGGCTCACTCATAGTACCTATATCACAGTTGTACGCTCCTAGTGATGGGCTCACTTATAGTACCTATATCACAGTTGTACGCTCCTAGTGATGGGTTCACTCATAGTACCTATATCACAGCTGTACGCTCCTAGTGATGGGCTCACTCATAGTACCTATATCACAGTTGTACTCTCCTAGTGATGGGCTCACTCATAGTACCTATATCACAGTTGTACGCTCCTAGTGATGGGTTCACTCATAGTACCTATATCACAGCTGTACGCTCCTAGTGATGGGCTCACTCATAGTACCTATATCACAGTTGTACTCTCCTAGTGATGGGCTCACTCATAGTACCTATATCACAGTTGTACGCTCCTAGTGATGGGCTCACTCATAGTACCTATATCACAGTTGTACGCTCCTAGTGATGGGCTCACTCATAGTACCTATATCACAGTTGTACACTCCTAGTGATTGGCTCACTCATAGTACCTATATCACAGTTGTACGCTCTTAGGAATGGGCTCACTCATAGTACCTATATTACAGCTGTACGCTCCTAGTGATGGGCTCACTCATAGTAACTATATCACAGCTGTACGCTCCTAGTGATGGGCTCACTCATAGTACCTATATCACAGCTGTACGCTCCTAGTGATGTGCTCACTCATAGTACCTATATCACAGCTGTACTCTCCTAGTGATGGGCTCACTCATAGTACCTATATCACAGCTGTACGCTCCTAGTGATGGGCTCTCTTATAATACCTATATCACAGCTGTACGCTCCTAGTGATGGGCTCACTCATAGTACCTATATCACAGCTGTACTCTCCTAGTGATGGGCTCACTCATAGTACCTATATCACAGTTGTACGCTCTTAGTGATGGGCTCACTCATAGTACCTATATCACAGTTGTACGCTCCTAGTGATGGGCTCACTCATAGTACCTATATCACAGTTGTACGCTCCTAGTGATGGGCTCACTCATAGTACCTATGTCACAGCTGTACGCTCCTAGTGATGGGCTCTCTTATAATACCTATATCACAGTTGTACGCTCCTAGTGATGGGCTCACTCATAGTACCTATATCACAGTTGTACGCTCTTAGGAATTGGCTCAATCATAGTACCTATATCACAGCTGTACGCTCCTAGTGATGGGCTCACTCATAGTACCTATATCACAGCTGTACGCTCCTAGTGATGGGCTTACTCATAGTACCTATATCACAGCTGTACGCTCCTAGTGATGGGCTCTCTTATAGTACCTATATCACAGTTGTACGCTCCTAGTGATGGGCTCACTCATAGTACCTATATCACAGTTGTACGCTCCTAGTGATGGGCTCACTCATAGTACCTATATCACAGTTGTACGCTCCTAGTGATGGGCTCACTCATAGTACCTATATCACAGTTGTACGCTCTTAGTGATGGGCTCACTCATAGTACCTATATCACAGTTGTACTCTCCTAGTGATGGGCTCACTCATAGTACCTATATCACAGTTGTACGCTCCTAGTGATGGGCTCACTCATAGTACCTATATCACAGTTGTACGCTCCTAGTGATGGGCTCACTCATAGTACCTATATCACAGTTGTACGCTCCTAGTGATGGGCTCACTCATAGTACCTATATCACAGTTGTACGCTCCTAGTGATGGGCTCACTCATAGTACCTATATCACAGTTGTACGCTCCTAGTGATGGGCTCACTCATAGTACCTATATCACAGTTGTACGCTCCTAGTGATGGGCTCACTCATAGTACCTATATCACAGTTGTACGCTCCTAGTGATGGGCTCACTCATAGTACCTATATCACAGTTGTACGCTCCTAGTGATTGGCTCACTCATAGTACCTATATCACAGCTGTACGCTCCTAGTGATGGGCTCACTCATAGTAACTATATCACAGCTGTACGCTCCTAGTGATGGGCTCACTCATAGTACCTATATCACAGCTGTACGCTCCTAGTGATGGGCTCACTCATAGTACCTATATCACAGCTGTACTCTCCTAGTGATGGGCTCACTCATAGTACCTATATCACAGCTGTACGCTCCTAGTGATGGGCTCTCTTATAATACCTATATCACAGCTGTACGCTCCTAGTGATGGGCTCACTCATAGTACCTATATCACAGCTGTTCTCTCCTAGTGATGGGCTCACTCATAGTACCTATATCACAGTTGTACGCTCTTAGTGATGGGCTCCCTCATAGTACCTTTATCACAGTTGTACTTTCCTAGTGATGGGCTCACTCATAGTACCTATATCACAGTTGTACGCTCTTAGGAATGGGCTCAATCATAGTACCTATATCACAGCTGTACGCTCCTAGTGATGGGCTCACTCATAGTACCTATATCACAGCTGTACGCTCCTAGTGATGGACTCACTCATAGTACCTATATCACAGTTGTACGCTCCTAGTGATGGGCTCACTCATAGTACCTATATCACAGTTGTATGCTCCTAGTGATGGGCTCACTCATAGTATCTATATCACAGTTGTACTCTCCTAGTGATGGGCTCACTCATAGTACCTATATCACAGTTGTACACTCCTAGTGATGGGCTCAATCATAGTACCTATATCACAGTTGTACGCTCCTAGTGATGGGCTCACTCATAGTACCCATATCACAGCTGTACGCTCCTAGTGATGGGCTCACTCATAGTACCTATATCACAGTTGTACGCTCCTAGTGATGGGCTCACTCATAGTACCTATATCACAGCTGTACGCTCCTAGTGATGGGCTCACTCATAGTACCTATATCACAGCTGTACGCTCCTAGTGATGGGCTCACTCATAGTACCTATATCACAGCTGTACTCTCCTAGTGATGGGCTCATTTATAGTACCTATATCACAGTGACGGGCTCCTACCGTTACAACTCCTTATTCTAGAGATAAGATCGCACCTTGTAAAACACCGTTTCCTTGTTCTTGCTGCCACTCTTTGCCATCGGACTGTACGCCGTCTCTACCATAAATACGCCTGGAAAACGGACTGACATAAGCTCGCTTGGTACCATAGGGGGAAAAGGGGACTGTTTTTGGTGAGGCTAGGTAATGATAATAATAATAATTATAATAATAATAATAATAATAATAATAATAATAATAATAATAATAATAATAATAATAATAATAATAATAATAGTAATAATAATAATAATAATAGTAATAATAATAATAATAATAATAATAATAATAATAATAATAATAATAATAATAATAATAATAATAATAAAAATATTTAGGCAACATGAAACAGAAAAGAAGCGCCAGTACGCTACTAGAGTGTTAGAAGTAGAGCAGGCCACTTTCACACCATTAGTGTTTGGCTCGACAGGGGGAATGGCAAGCGAATGCCAACAGTTTCACTCCAGGCTAGCGGAGCTCATTGCCGAGAAGAAGGGAGAATTATACTCAACAAACGTGTCGTGGATCCGTGCAAAAGTTTCGTTCGTCATTTTAAGATCTGCCCTTCTGTGTCTACGTGGTTCAAGGAGCCCAAGGCGAGCACATGTAAATATATATGACAATGATTTTGAAAATCAGAAACAGAGAGCAAATATTTTTTCAATGTATTTTTGTAGTTTTTTTTTTAATCACGATTTTTAATAGTATAGCTCAATTTTGTAAATAATCAAATTCTAATGAATCAAGAAAAATCATTTATAAAAGAAATATTTAGTAATTCTAAAATTGTAAATTGAGTTGTTTAAGTAAGTTATAATAATAATAATAATAATAATAATAATAATAATAATAATAATAATAATAATAATAATAATAATAATAATAATAATAATAATAATAATAATAATAATAATAATAATAATAATAATATTTCTGGATTCTGAAAAGACCAATAAATATTAGTAAAAGCCCTAACTGAAGTAGATTTCTTGACACTATCGTCAATGCTGTTAAACAGTTTAGCTGCAGGAAAGGAAAAACAACGAAGGCCTGACTTAGACGAAACTTTATGCATATGAATGGTATTACTAAAACGAGTATTATAGTTATGTATTTCTGAATTTAGACGAAAAACGTCTAACTAAATGTCTTAAACGAAGAAAACATTGAGAGCTATGCGAACAAAAGCCCTCTCACCGCCATTATGCTAATCTTATGCTAATCTTATGCTAATCTTATGCTAATCTTAGGTGAGGTGTGGTAAATATATATGACAATGATTTTGAAAATCAGAAACAGAGAGCAAATTACTAAGATATTACTATCTAAGTTATCCTGTTCTGACATGCACTCTAGCTTAGTAAGGTGGGTTGCTGCTTTCCTATTAGAAAGGTCGCAGTCTGTCCAAATAGGCACGTTTAAATCTCAACCTAGAAAGCTTAATGGGGGCATCCCACAAGGCACAAAATTAGCGCCTATATTATTTGCTGTAATGGTGAACGAGCTTGTCGACAAATGGAGCTTGAGGGCAAAGTTTGTCGACGACCTTACAGTAATGGAAGTTATTCCCAGGAATTCACCATCATTAATGAGGTATATTGTGTCGGATATTCAAGAATTTGCCAGTAATAACAACATGCAACTTAATCCAACGAAATGCAAGGAGATGCGTGTAAGCTTTCTTCACTACAATAGCTGCGAGCTTCAACCCATTGCCACCGGTGGCACCTATATTGAGGAAGTGACATCATTTAAGCTACTCGGCGTGTACATTTCCAACGATCTGACATGGGCTGCTCACTGCGAGTACGTAGTGAAGAAAGCTAACAGGCGCCTTTACGCAATAAGGCAACTCAAGAAGAGTCGTGTCCCACAAGGGGACCTTGTTAGCATTTACTGCTGTCTCGTGCGCTCTATCCTGGAGTACGCATGCGTAGTCTTTGCCAATCTTCCAAAATATTTATCGCAAGATCTGGAGCGGATCCATAGGCGCGCTTTGGCTATCATATTCCCATTTATCCCCTATGCGGACGCGCTGGCCAAGGCTGGTATTCCCACCCTTGAGGAGCGCAGGAAAATAGCATGCAGTAAGTTTATCCGTAAGGTCACTCCTGACAATCCACTCCATCTCCTAATACACAAACGCATAATTAACCAGTCCTCGCACTACAACTTAAGACCTAAAGACCATGTCACTCTAGCAACCAAAACCGACAGGTTCGGAAATTTTGTTAGCGTAAAGTTTGCAACCTCAGGCTTGGAGTGAATTATCAATATATCATGTGTAAATTATATGGTAATTATATATTTATATGTATGCGTAATTGACCGTCACTGTAATTCAGTCCATGGACTGCGAAAGTGAAAAATAAACTAATTATTATTATTATTATTATGGGACAGATCGTCGACTTTTCTTTTAAAAAAATATCTTTTCGAAATATTATTTATCCACCCCTTGATAGTTTGATGACAGCATACAGGCATGCTCCATACTGGTTAGAATCGAGCCGAACATTTTTACAACGTAATCTTTTCATGATGAAAAGGGATCTGGAATTGCGGTTCTCCGTGTTTTAAGGAACCTTTACCATCGGTTCCGACGATGTCAAGAATGTCTTCATCGGAGAGCTTCCTGCCCGGGATGTCGGTCTCGGTGAAGATGACGCAGGTGGTGGAGTCTGCGCAGTTGTTCTCCGCTCTCTGCAGATGATCGCTGTTCATGGCGCTGATGGTCACAACCAGCGTCCACCCGCCACCTAGAATAAACATGGCATATCGTGAGAGTGTTGTGATATTACTACGAGCTACATCGTCATCTACTGCAGGCTACATCGTCACCTAGTACAGGCTACATCGTCACCTACTACAGGCAACATCGACACCTACTACAGGGTACATCGACACCTAGAATAGGCTACATCGTCACCTAGTACAGGCTACATCGTCACCTACTACAGGCTACATCGACACCTACTACAGGCTACATCGTCACCTACTACAGGGTACATCGTCACCTACTACAGGGTACATCGTCACCTACTACAGGGTACATGGACACCTAGTACAGGCTACATCGTCACCTACTACAGGCTACATCGACACCTACTACAGGCTACATCGACACCTACTACAGGGTACATCGACACCTACTACAGGGTACATCGACACCTAGAACAGGCTACATCGTCACCTACTACAGGCTACATCGTCACCTACTACAGGCTACATCGACAACTAGTACAGGGTACATCGCCACCTACTACAGGGTACATCGACACCAACTACAGGGTACATCGACACCTAGTACAGGCTACATCGTCACCTACTACAGGCTACATCGACACCTACTACAGGGTACATCGACACCTACTACAGGCTACATCGACACCTACTACAGGCTACATCGTCACCTACTACAGGGTACATCGACACCTACTACAGGGTACATCTTCACCTACTACAGGGTACATCGTCACCTACTACAGGCTACATCGTCACCTACTACAGGGTACATCGTCACCTACTACAGGCTACATCGACATCTACTACAGACTACATCGACATCTACTACAGGGTACATCGTCACCTACTACAGACTACATCGACAACTAGTACAGGGTATATCGCCACCTACTACAGGGTACATCGACACCTACTACAGGGTACATCGACAACTAGTACAGGGGGTACATCGCCACCTACTACAGGGTACATCGACACCTACTACAGGCTACATCGACACCTACTACAGGCTACATCGACAACTAGTACAGGGTACATCGCCACCTACTACAGGGTACATCGACACCTACTACAGGGTACATCGACACCTAGTACAGGCTACATCGTCACCTACTACAGGCTACATCGACACCTACTACAGGGTACATCGACACCTACTACAGGCTACATCGACACCTACTACAGGCTACATCGTCACCTACTACAGGGTACATCGACACCTACTACAGGGTACATCGTCACCTACTACAGGGTACATCGACATCTACTACAGACTACATCGACATCTACTACAGGGTACATCGTCACCTACTACAGGCTACATCGTCACCTACTAAAGGGTACATCGACACCTACTACAGACTACATCGACACCTACTACAGACTACATCGGCACCTACTACAGGCTACATCGACACCTACTACAGGGTACATCGACACCTACTACAGGCTACATTGTCACCTACTACAGGCTACATTGTCACCTACTACAGGGTACATCGTCACCTACTACAGGCTACATCGTCACCTACTACAGACTACATCGACACCTACTACAGGCTACATCGTCACCTACTACAGACTACATCGGCACCTACTACAGGCTACATCGACACCTACTACAGGCTACATTGTCACCTACTACAGGCTACATCGACACCTATTACAGACTACATCGACATCTACTACAGACTACATCGACACCTACTACAGGGTACATCGTCACCTACTACAGGGTACATGGACACCTACTACAGGCTACATCGATACCTACTACAGGCTACATCGTCACCTACTAAAGGGTACATCGTCACCTACTACAGGGTACATGGACACCTACTACAGGGTACATGGACACCTACTACAGGCTACATCGTCACCTACTAAAGGGTACATCGTCACCTACTACAGGGTACATGGACATCTACTACAGGGTACATCGTCACCTACTACAGGCTACATCGTCACCTACTACAGGCTACATCGACACCTACTACAGACTACATCGACACCTACTACAGACTACATCGGCACCTACTACAGGCTACATCGACACCTACTACAGGCTACATTGTCACCTACTACAGGCTACATCGACACCTATTACAGACTACATCGACATCTACTACAGACTACATCGACATCTACTACAGGGTACATCGTCACCTACTACAGGCTACATCGTCACCTACTACAGGCTACATCGACACCTACTACAGACTACATCGACACCTACTACAGACTACATCGACACCTACTACAGGCTACATCGTCACCTACTACAGGCTACATCGTCACCTACTACAGACTACATCGACACCTACTACAGGCTACATCGTCACCTACTACAGGCTACATCGTCACCTACTACAGGCTACATCGTCACCTACTACAGACTACATCGACACCTACTACAGACTACATCGACACCTACTACAGACTACATCGACACCTACTACAGGGTACATCGACACCTACTACAG
Organism: Nematostella vectensis; assembly: GCF_932526225.1. Lineage (NCBI taxonomy): Eukaryota > Metazoa > Cnidaria > Anthozoa > Actiniaria > Edwardsiidae > Nematostella > Nematostella vectensis. Next base: position 30,547 of record NC_064038.1, on the reverse strand, counting down.
GCTACATCGACATCTACTACAGGCTACATCGACATCTACTACAGGGTACATCGTCACCTACTACAGGCTACATCGTCACCTACTAAAGGGTACATCGACACCTACTACAGACTACATCGACACCTACTACAGACTACATCGGCACTTACTACAGGCTACATCGACACCTACTACAGGGTACATCGACACCTACTACAGGCTACATTGTCACCTACTACAGGCTACATTGTCACCTACTACAGGCTACATCGACACCTACTACAGGGTACATCGTCACCTACTACAGGCTACATCGTCACCTACTACAGACTACATCGACACCTACTATAGGCTACATCGTCACCTACTACAGACTACATCGGCACCTACTACAGGCTACATCGACACCTACTACAGGCTACATTGTCACCTACTACAGGCTACATCGACACCTATTACAGACTACATCGACATCTACTACAGACTACATCGACACCTACTACAGGGTACATCGTCACCTACTACAGGGTACATGGACACCTACTACAGGCTACATCGACACCTACTACAGGCTACATCGTCACCTACTAAAGGGTACATCGTCACCTACTACAGGGTACATGGACACCTACTACAGGCTACATCGACACCTACTACAGGCTACATCGTCACCTACTAAAGGGTACATCGTCACCTACTACAGGGTACATGGACATCTACTACAGGGTACATCGTCACCTACTACAGGCTACATCGTCACCTACTACAGGCTACATCGACACCTACTACAGACTACATCGACACCTACTACAGACTACATCGGCACCTACTACAGGCTACATCGACACCTACTACAGGCTACATTGTCACCTACTACAGGCTACATCGACACCTATTACAGACTACATCGACATCTACTACAGACTACATCGACATCTACTACAGGGTACATCGTCACCTACTACAGGCTACATCGTCACCTACTACAGGCTACATCGACACCTACTACAGACTACATCGACACCTACTACAGACTACATCGACACCTACTACAGACTACATCGACACCTACTACAGACTACATCGACACCTACTACAGGGTACATCGACACCTACTACAGGCTACATCGACATCTACTACAGACTACATCGACATCTACTACAGGGTACATCGTCACCTACTACAGGGTACATCGTCACCTACTACATGCTACATCGACACCTACTACAGGCTACATTGTCACCTACTACAGGCTACATCGTCACCTACTACAGGCTACATCGACACCTACTACAGGCTACATCGACACCTATTACAGACTACATCGACATCTACTACAGACTACATCGACACCTACTACAGGCTACATCGTCACTTACTACAAGGTACATCGTCACCTACTACGACTACATCGACACCTACTACAGGGTACATCGACACCTACTACAGGCTACATCGTCACCTACTACAGGCTACATCGATACCTACTACAGGCTAAATCGACACCTAGTACAGACTACATCGTCACCTACTACAGGCTACATCGACACCTATTACAGACTACATCGACATCTACTACAGGCTACATCGACACCTACTACAGGCTACATCGACACCTACTACAGGGTACATCGTCACCTACTACACGCTACATCGTCACCTACTACAGGCTACATCGACACCTACTACAGGCTACATCGACACCTACTACAGGCTACATCGACACCTACTACAGGGTACATGGACACCTAGTACAGGCTACATCGTCACCTACTACAGGCTACATCGACACCTATTACAGACTACATCGACATCTACTACAGGCTACATCGACACCTACTACAGGCTACATCGACACCTACTACAGGGTACATCGACACCTAGTACAGACTACATCGACACCTACTACAGGCTACATCGACACCTACTACAGGGTACATGGACACCTAGTACAGGCTACATCGACATCTACTACAGGCTACATCGACACCTACTACAGGGTACATCGTCACCTACTACACGCTACATCGTCACCTACTACAGGCTACATCGACACCTACTACAGGGTACATGGACACCTAGTACAGACTACATCGACATCTACTACAGGCTACATCGACACCTACTACAGGCTACATCGACACCTAGTACAGACTACATCGACACCTACTACAGGCTACATCGTCACCTACTACAGGCTACATCGTCACCTACTACAGACTACATCGACACCTACTATAGGCTACATCGTCACCTACTACAGACTACATCGGCACCTACTACAGGCTACATCGACACCTACTACAGGCTACATTGTCACCTACTACAGGCTACATCGACACCTATTACAGACTACATCGACATCTACTACAGACTACATCGACACCTACTACAGGGTACATCGTCACCTACTACAGGGTACATGGACACCTACTACAGGCTACATCGACACCTACTACAGGCTACATCGTCACCTACTAAAGGGTACATCGTCACCTACTACAGGGTACATGGACACCTACTACAGGCTACATCGACACCTACTACAGGCTACATCGTCACCTACTACAGGGTACATCGACACCTACTACAGGGTACATCTTCACCTACTACAGGCTACATCGACACCTACTACAGGGTACATCGACACCTAGTACAGACTACATCGACACCTACTACAGGCTACATCGACACCTACTACAGGGTACATCGACACCTAGAACAGGCTACATCGTCACCTACTACAGGCTACATCGTCACCTACTACAGGCTACATCGACACCTAGTACAGGGTACATCGACACCTACTACAGGGTACATCGACACCTACTACAGGGTACATCGACACCTAGTACAGGCTACATCGTCACCTACTACAGGCTACATCGACACCTACTACAGGGTACATCGACACCTACTACAGGCTACATCGACACCTACTACAGGCTACATCGTCACCTACTACAGGGTACATCGACACCTACTACAGGGTACATCTTCACCTACTACAGGCTACATCGACACCTACTACAGGGTACATCGACACCTAGTACAGACTACATCGACACCTACTACAGGCTACATCGACACCTACTACAGGGTACATGGACACCTAGTACAGGCTACATCGACATCTACTACAGGCTACATCGACACCTACTACAGGGTACATCGTCACCTACTACACGCTACATCGTCACCTACTACAGGCTACATCGACACCTATTACAGACTACATCGACACCTACTACAGGCTACATCGACACCTAGTACAGACTACATCGACACCTACTACAGGCTACATCGTCACCTACTACAGGGTACATCGACACCTACTACAGGGTACATCGTCACCTACTACACGCTACATCGTCACCTACTACAGGGTACATCGTCACCTACTACACGCTACATCGTCACCTACTACAGGCTACATCGACACCTATTACAGACTACATCGACATCTACTACAGGCTACATCGACACCTACTACAGGCTACATCGACACCTAGTACAGACTACATCGACACCTACTACAGGGTACATCGTCACCTACTACAGGGTACATGGACACCTAGTACAGGCTACATCGTCACCTACTACAGGCTACATCGACACCTACTACAGGCTACATCGACACCTACTACAGGGTACATCGACACCTACTACAGGGTACATCGACACCTAGAACAGGCTACATCGTCACCTACTACAGGCTACATCGTCACCTACTACAGGCTACATCGACACCTAGTACAGGGTACATCGACACCTACTACAGGGTACATCGACACCTACTACAGGGTACATCGACACCTAGTACAGGGTACATCGACACCTACTACAGGCTACATCGACACCTACTACAGGCTACATCGTCACCTACTACAGGGTACATCGACACCTACTACAGGGTACATCGACACCTAGTACAGGGTACATCGACACCTACTACAGGGTACATCGACACCTAGTACAGGCTACATCGTCACCTACTACAGGCTACATCGACACCTACTACAGGGTACATCGACACCTACTACAGGCTACATCGACACCTACTACAGGCTACATCGTCACCTACTACAGGGTACATCGACACCTACTACAGGGTACATCTTCACCTACTACAGGCTACATCGACACCTACTACAGGGTACATCGACACCTAGTACAGACTACATCGACACCTACTACAGGCTACATCGACACCTACTACAGGGTACATGGACACCTAGTACAGGCTACATCGACATCTACTACAGGCTACATCGACACCTACTACAGGGTACATCGTCACCTACTACACGCTACATCGTCACCTACTACAGGCTACATCGACACCTATTACAGACTACATCGACATCTACTACAGGCTACATCGACACCTACTACAGGCTACATCGACACCTAGTACAGACTACATCGACACCTACTACAGGGTACATCGACACCTACTACAGGCTACATCGACACCTACTACAGGCTACATCGTCACCTACTACAGGGTACATCGACACCTACTACAGGGTACATCTTCACCTACTACAGGCTACATCGACACCTACTACAGGGTACATCGACACCTAGTACAGACTACATCGACACCTACTACAGGCTACATCGTCACCTACTAAAGGGTACATCGACACCTAGTACAGGGTACATCGACACCTACTACAGGGTACATCGACACCTACTACAGGGTACATCGACACCTAGTACAGGCTACATCGTCACCTACTACAGGCTACATCGACACCTACTACAGGGTACATCGACACCTACTACAGGCTACATCGACACCTACTACAGGCTACATCGTCACCTACTACAGGGTACATCGACACCTACTACAGGGTACATCTTCACCTACTACAGGGTACATCGACACCTACTACAGGGTACATCGTCACCTAGTACAGGCTACATCGTCACCTACTACAGGCTACATCGTCACCTACTACAGGCTACATCGTCACCTACTACAGGCTACATCGTCACCTACTAAAGGGTACATCGTCACCTACTACAGGCTACATCGACACCTACTACAGGGTACATCGACACCTACTACAGGGTACATCGACACCTACTACAGGGTACATCGACACCTAGAACAGGCTACATCGTCACCTACTACAGGCTACATCGTCACCTACTACAGGCTACATCGACACCTAGTACAGGGTACATCGACACCTACTACAGGGTACATCGACACCTACTACAGGGTACATCGACACCTAGTACAGGCTACATCGTCACCTACTACAGGCTACATCGACACCTACTACAGGGTACATCGACACCTACTACAGGCTACATCGACACCTACTACAGGCTACATCGTCACCTACTACAGGGTACATCGACACCTACTACAGGGTACATCTTCACCTACTACAGGGTACATCGACACCTACTACAGGGTACATCGTCACCTAGTACAGGCTACATCGTCACCTACTACAGGCTACATCGTCACCTACTATAGGCTACATCGTCACCTACTACAGGCTACATCGTCACCTACTAAAGGGTACATCGTCACCTACTACAGGCTACATCGACACCTACTACAGGGTACATCGACACCTACTACAGGCTACATCGACACCTACTAAAGGGTACATCGACACCTACTACAGGGTACATCGACACCTACTACAGGCTACATCGTCACCTACTACAGGCTACATCGTCACCTACTACAGGGTACATCGTCACCTACTACAGGGTACAGCGTCACCTACTACAGGGTACATCGTCACCTACTACAGGCTACATCGTCACCTACTACAGGGTACATCGACACCTACTACAGGGTACATTGACACCTACTACAGGCTACATCGACACCTACTACAGACTACACCGTCACCTAGTGCAGGCTACATCGTCACCTACTACAGGTGTACTTCATGTTTGCATAATCTGTGAAATTCGTAGACGAGATGCATCAGAAATTCGGATGAAATACATAACAACAGGGCCTTCTCCAAATCATAGATGATCAAGTATCCGATCATCAGGTTGTTAGCGCATCTTACCAAATCTCTCCATATCACAGTACGCTAGTGTTTTCTTCCGTTTTGTTTTGACCCAGTAATAGCCGCTTTTTAGGTTTGGATCACGCTTCAGCCAATCACCGCACGAGGCTTCAAAAAATGGCTTATTGCTGAAGTCGTTCGTGGAGTGCAGGGACCTGGGCCTTCGTGTCAAGTGCTCCGGGAAGTCTTCCTTGGTTGCATTGTTCAGCTCACACATGTGGGTCGTCAGGTCGATGTTGATGCTTCTGCAGTCGGCATGGTCAAGGCAAGCGAATGTACAGCCCTCGACACCAATGCCTGGTCGCCTTTCCATCACGTGACCTCCAAGGTAAGTGTCATATTCCGTTTGCATTCCGTTATTGCTGCACTGTTCTGCGCATGCGCGGTATAACAAAAGCCAGGAGTAGAGATGAGTATAGAAGTGTCGCCTAGAAACAAAAAAATCTGTTAACAGCTGTTAACAACAATTATTCGATAGTTATAGTTATATTGATTGTTGATACCAAAGATTTTCTTCTGTGAGGGAGGTGTTAGCTAATTGTAGAAACCAAAGGACACCAATGGCTTTCTTCTGTGGGTGAGGGGTGCGAAGTTGTTTACTGGCATGAAATGCTCTCTCCTGTGGGGGGAGGGGTGAAGTTGCTTGTTGACACCAAGGGCTCTCTCCTGTGGGGGAGGTGTAAAGTTGCTTGTTGACATCAAAGGCTCTCTTCTTCGGGGGGAGTTATGAAGCTGCTTTTTGACACCAAAGGCTCTCTCCTTTGGGGGGGAGGGGGGCGAAGCTGCTTGTTGACATCAAAGGCTCTCTCCTGTGGGGGAGGGGTAAAGTTGCTTGTTGACACCAAAGGCTCTCTCTTGTGGGGGGAGGTGTAAAGTTGCTTGTTGACATCAAAGGCTCTCTTCTTCGGGGGGAGTTATGAAGCTGCTTTTTGACACCAAAGGCTCTCTCCTTTGGGGGGGAGGGGGGCGAAGCTGCTTGTTGACATCAAAGGCTCTCTCCTGTGGGGGAGGGGTAAAGTTGCTTGTTGACACCAAAGGCTCTCTCTTGTGGGGGGAGGTGTAAAGTTGCTTGTTGACACCAAAGGCTCTCTCCTGTGGGGGGGAGGTGTGAAGTTGTTTGTTGATACCAAAGGCTTTCTCCTGTGGGTGGAGGTATGAAGCTGCTTTTTGACACCAAAGGCTCTCTCCTGTGCGGGAGGGGTGAAGTTGCTTGTTGACACCAAAGGCTCTCTCCTGTGAGGGAGAGGTGTGAAGTTGCTTGTTAATACCAAAGGCTCTCTCCTGTGGGGGAGGTGTGAAGTTGCTTGCTGACAACAAAGGCTCTCTCCTGTGGGGGGAGGGGTGAAGTTGCTTGTTGACATCAAAGGCTCTCTCCTTTGAGGGGAGGGGTGAAGTTGCTTGTTGACAACAAAGGCTCTCTCCTGTGGGGTGAGGTGTGAAGTTGCTTGTTGGCATCAAAGGCTCTCTCCTTTGGGGGCAGGGGGCGAAGCTGCTTGTTGACACCAAAGGCTCTCTCCTGTGGGGGGAAGTGTAAAGTTGCTTGTTGACATCAAAGGCTCTCTCCTGTGGGGGGAGGGCTGAAGTTGCTTGTTGAGATCAAAAGCTCTCTCCTGTGTGGGAATAGTAAAGCTGCTTGTTGACATCAAAGGCTCTCTCCTGTGGGGGGAGGGGTGAAGTTGCTTGTTGACATCAAAGGCTCTCTTCTGTGGGTGGGGGGGAGGTGTGAAGTTGCTTGTTGACACCAAAGGCTCTCTCCTGTGGGGGGAGGTGTGAAGTTGCTTGTTGACACCAAAGGCTCTCTCCTGTGGGAGGAGGTGCGAAGCTGCTTGTTGGCACCAATGGCTTTCTTCTGTGGGGGAGGGGTGCAAAGTTATTTACTGGCATCAAATGCTCTCTCCTGTGGGGGGAGGGGTGAAGTTGCTTGTTGACACCAAAGGCTCTTTCCTGTGGGGGGAGGTTTAAAGTTGCTTGTTGACACCAATGGCTTTCTTCTGTGGGGGGGGGGGGGGGGTGAAGCTGCTTGTTGACATCAAAGGACCTCTCCTATGGGGGCGGGGCGAAGCTGCTTGTTGACTCCAAAGGCTCTCTCCTGTGGGGGGAGGGCTGAAGTTGCTTGTTGACATCAAAAGCTCTCTCCTGTGGGGGAGGTGCGAAGCTGCTTGTTGACATCAAAAGCTCTCTCCTGTGGCGGGAGGGGCGAAGCTGCTTGTTGACACCAAAGGCTTTCTCCTGTGGGGGAAGGTGTGAAGTTGCTTGTTGACATCAAAAGCTCTCTCCTGTGGGGGGAGGTGTGAAGCTGCTTGTTGACGTCAAAAGCTCTCTCCTGTGGCGGGAGGGGCGAAGCTGCTTGTTGACACCAAAGGCTTTCTCCTGTGGGGGGAGGTGTGAAGTTGCTTGTTGACATCAAAGGCTCTCTCCTGTGGGGGGGAGGTTGAAGCTGCTTGTTGACACCAAAGGCTCTCTCCTGTGGGGGGGGGATTGCTTGTTGACATCAAAGGCTCTCTCCTTTGGGGGGGGGGGGGGGGGGCGAAGCTGCTTGCTGACACCAAAGGCTCTCTCCTGTGGGGGTAAGGCTGAAGTTGCTTGTTGACATCAAAAGCTCTCTCCTGTGGGGGAGTAGTAAAGCTGCTTGTTGACATCAAAGGCTCTCTCATGTGGCGGGAGGGGCGAAGCTGCTTGTTGACACCAAAGGCTCTCTCCTGTGGGGGGAGGTGTGAAGTTGCTTGTTGACACCAAAGGCTCTCTCCTGTGTGGGGGAGGTGCGAAGCTGCTTGTTGACACCAATGGCTTTCTTCTGTGGGGGAGGGGTGCGAAGTTATTTACTGGCATCAAATGCTCTCTCCTGTGGGGGGAGGTGTGAAGCTGCTTGTTGACACCAAAAGCTCTCTCTTGTGTGGGGGAGGTGTAAAGTTGCTTGTTGACATCAATTGCTCTTTCCTGTGGGGGAGGGGTGCGAAGTTTTTTACTCGCATCAAAGGCTCTCTCCTGTGGGGGGAGGTGCGAGGCTGCTTGTTGACACCAAAGGCTCTCTTCTATGAAGTTGCTGGCACCAAAATGTGTTGGTGAATAATAATCATATCTTTTAATGAGCACATTCCATAAATTACACTAGAATACGGTTTCATTCATCAACATTACAACATTGGTACTTCACGAGTACAAGATCTATTATATTCATTCGTCAACATTACTACATTAGTACTTTGTACAACAATTATTATTTCCATGGCTGTGTCCGGGTGGTGTTTATGCATACATTTTTTACATAGATATTTTTTCATACTCGGAATACACGATTTCAACGGTAACAACAATCTTCAACTGTACTTCGATCGTGAATCGTGAATGCATCACATCTCCCCTTTTAACAGTTATATATCCTTATATTTCTAAAAGGATCAATATCTTTTGTTCTTGTTTCACTTCGTCAAATGAAAAACAAAACATTTTCTTCCTTTCGGCTGCAAGGCTGCCTAACGCTTATGTATCCAGTGCGAAATGAGGACGCCAATGAAAGATACATTAAATTGACGCAATGGCGGTAGTTTTGTTTAGCAGTTCTGGAATTTGCTATCAAAGTTGATAAAATAAAGTAGCATGAAATAAAATGAAACATGTCTATACAAAAATTAAAGTAGATAATTAAATAGATAAAGATTAAAAAGGTTGACGAAATAAAAGAAGCATTTCAAAGAAAATAATCAAATCAAATGAAGCAAAAACTATATAGTGAAATTTGATAAAAAATTAAATAAAATGAAAAAGTGAAATACAACAAAACAAATGAAATGAATAAAAATAAAAGTAAAATAAAGTGAATCAAATAAATCTCATAAAAGCAGATGAACGCATTAAAAAGAAAATAAATGATGACCTCCAAAGTATTATAATACTTTCAGATGACTTAATAGATGTAAGGAAAAGATGTAGTTATACTTCAAGAATGAAATTATTCAACATTTTCTAAAGATATTGAACTGTCTGAGTTTCATGCGCGATAATTAGCAATCGTCTACTTTTGTACTTTTTGGCGCCGACATAATGAATGCTGTGAACGGTGAAGACCATCCAAGTGGAAGTCACGCTTGGATCCCGCGCTTGGACGTCACGCTAGCTACATCAACTACAGTAACTGCGCTTCAATTACGGAGAGTTAAATATAAACTGGACTCGAATTGACCGGGATAAAATCGAATCATCCGAAAGAATGGGATTTTTTTCCTTATGAGATCTGCAAAATGTTTTGGGACAGTTTCTGATCTGTTCAAAAAAAAGAAGAAAGAAAAAAAAAAATAAAAAATGTTCCTACCCAGCGAACAAAATCCAAATTCGTTCCCCCGTAATTTTTATTCAGTTGTATTAGGCTATGTGTTTGTGTAGGATAGAATATTTCACTCTAGTGATGACTGAAATAGAAGTTTAGACAAAATCCGCTAAATAGCGCAAAAATCACTGTAAAAATTTTTTTTACGTATTTGCAGCCCTACTCTGTAATTCTATGCAGAAAATAGGTAATTTTGTTATTTTGTTATTTTTTTTTTGTTATTAACAATTCCCCCTCCCCTCTTCCTATTAGGTTCTGTTTAGGCCCTAAGTAATTTTAGGTTCTAGGATCACCGAGGTAGAAAACAAGAGGAGGATAAGATTTACATGTACATATAAAAGAAATAGTGCAAGAGAACGTAGGAGAAAAAGAAAAACAAAGGGGAAAGAAGAATATAAAGAAGAAGAAATGACGACAACATCAATAAGATGAAGATGCAGAAGAAGACAATATGTTTTTTCTTACCTTTCCATTGTAGTCTTCCGTCTTTTTTCGCAATCTGCAGCCTATCCTAAAACAGTCAATAAATCGTGACGATTAACAACAGGGGCAATCTGGCTGCATTTGTGTCCATCCGCCAATCACTACAACATTTTGACTTTTACCATGCAAATTGGTAAAAGAAATGTCAAACCATAAAATATTCATTGCTTTCTCGGGACGAAATGTGGAAGCACAGATGTTGCACAAAAGGATAAAGGAGGGGTTCTATAATTTCCTTTAGTTGGTTAAGGCTTTTAGTAGAAAATCCAAATATTGGCCAAAAAGTTTTACTTTCTCGGTGCTATTTTGGCTAATGCTCTTTGAAAAGCCCCTCCCCCTTGAAAATTGGAAACACATTATCTAATATTTTTCACTTAAAATATTCATTTGTAGGAACCAAGTGTGAGCTCACAGATGTTACACAAAAGTATAACAAGATTTCCAAACAATTTCTATACAATTTTGCATATTTAATCCAGTCTGCAGGGTCATTCTTTATTTATATTACACAGTTTTACTCCTTGGAAAGCTGTTTTTTTTTAAAGTAGAACTTTTATTTTTATTAGGTTTTTATCACAAATGGTCTTTTTAAGAACAATTTGTTGTAAAACACCTCGGCCAAAGGCATACCGACTGTTTTTTTATCTATTTTTCGAGGTTACAAAACAATACTTATTAAAGTTATTGAACTTTCCAAAACGCACCAGGTAGAAAAGAGTTCTTCTTTGTCACATTCATAGTCTTGGAAACATCAGTTTCGCATTTCTTTGTTAAAGCAATACTTTTGTTGAAATGAACCAATTGATAATTTTCATGGATTGTTTCTTACGAGTTTATGGTATTTTATCTTCGAAAAATAAGAATGGAATTAGGAAAGACGTAGAGTTGAAATCTATGTTCATGAGTCGATAAGAAAGTTTAATGAAAGTTTCGCAAAAGCAATATTTAAAAAGGGGTAAGTTTCAAAAGTTATCGCAGCCTATATTTTAAAGTTTGTATTTTTTGATAAAGTTTAAAGCTTTGTATCTTTGGTATCACCCGAACATTTCCCTTATCTTTACCTGATCCAGATGACAATCGCCAGTAGGCTTTAACGAAGCATCAGAGATACAGCAAGCATTTTCATCAGCGCTTACCGGGAGCTACTCAAGCAGCTGACTTAAGGTGGGAAGTAGCCACCCACCCATGCAATCTTTAGTTGCACACCTGCTCCTCGCCTAGGATACGGACAATGGGGGGTTTGGGATAGTGAGGATATTTTCCTTTAAGTTTTAATGAATCTAAGTTTTTCCTTAGAATCCCGAAAACGCCAACATCAGCTACTCTAGCAACTGTCTAATGGCACAGACTTGAGAGACTACTATTTACGCCCGCGTAAAAGAAACTAGGGGTAAAGGCAGGCTAAATTTGGCATGTTATAAACTTAGACACCCTTTGTATATAAAGCACTAATGAATAAAGGAAGAAATGAATGAATGAATTAAAAAATAAAATATCCTATAACCGACTTGTCCTTCTCACAATCTCGTGACTTGTTCGTGTGAAACATAACTAATGTGCATTCCAAGGATGCCACATTTGACCAGCTGCTGTGTCGCGATCATCGCCAGAAAACTAAAATTGAAGTTCAAACATCATTTCTCACTGGTTTTTAAGCGGGTTGCTTAACAAATCGAGTCGGTAATAGTTCCATCCCTCTTCCATTCTTTATCAGTGGCAGTGGTGCAGTACTGCACAAACTCAGACATCGCGCTGAGGCTGCCTTGTCTCATTAACATACTAAAACATTGAGCTACTAAGAAAGAAAAACACCACAAACGGATACACTTACATCCCAACTAAGTTTATACAGTTATATACTCTTTTTTAAAAGAACCTTTTTTATAATAACGTCCAGCCTGAGATGGCAAGGATGAGATAGCAGAAAAAATATTGCTTTTTTAGTCTGATGCAGAATAAAATTGTGTTCACAATAACAACCTTAGTACTGTTCCAATTGATCAGTTGTATAATTCTCCTCCAAATAACTTATTGGGTATTATATTTTTATGTACACTTCAATTGAAGAACATCGTTAACCCTATTCAGACCGGGCTTTTTGAGGCTTGCTCTGACCTGGGGGTGGGCGGGGCACTTTCGGCCCCCCATCCTTAACTTTTGAACCATTGGAACTATCATGAACAAATTTTCAAAGAATCATTATCTGACAAAGGGGAACAAAATAATATATTGTGTTGCCATAGCCATAGCAACACAATATGACGTAAAATCCTATCTTTCGAAACCTTTGCAAGAACATCCAAAATCCAAATAAGTTATCATAATCAGTTCGTATTCAAAAAGCGAAGGATATTCTTCGAAAAAATTGTCTTTGTGAGCAGAAACGGGCAATATTTCTGTTTTTTTTTTTTTTTATAATCTTGCAGTAGACATATATTATTAGTCACACAAAGGACATAAAGGCAGGGTTCTATAATTTCCTTTAGTTGGTTAAGGCTTTTAGTAGAAAATCCAAATATTGGCCAATAATTTTAACTTTCTCTGTGCTATTTTGGCTAATGCTCTTTGAAATATGTACTCTTGACAGGATGGTACAAAGCCCCTCCCCCTTGAAAATTGGAAACACATTATCTAATATTTTTCACTTTAAATATTCATTTGTAGGAACCAAGTGTGAGCTTACAGATGTTACACAAAAGTATAACAAGATTTCCAAACAATTTCTATACAATTTTGCATATTTCATCCAGTCTGCAGGGTCATTCTTTATTCATATTACACAGTTTTACCCCTTGGAAAGCTTTTTTCTTCTTAACTAGAACTTTTATTTTTATTAGGTTTTTATCACAAATGGTCTTTTTAAGAACAATTTGTTGTAAAACACCTCGGCCAAAGGCATACCGACTGTTTTTTTTATCTATTTTTCGAGGTTACAAAACAATACTTATTAAAGTTATTGAACTTTCCAAAACGCACCAGGTATAACAGAGTGCTTGTTTGTCACATTCATAGTCTTGGAAACATCAGTTTCGCATTTCTTTGTTAAAGCAATACTTTTGTTGAAATGAACCAATTGATAATTTTCATGGATTGTTTCTTACGAGTTTATGGTATTTTATCTTCGAAAAATAAGAATGGAATTAGGAAAGACGTAGAGTTGAAATCTATGTTCATGACTCGATAAGAAAGTTTAATAAAAGTTTCGCAAAAGCAATATTTAAAAAGGGGTAAGTTTCAAAAGTAATCGCAGCCTATATTTTAAAGTTTGTATTTTTTGATAAAGTTTAAAGCTTTGTATCTTTGGTATCACCCGAACATTTCCCCTATCTTTACCTGATCCAGATGACAATCGCCAGTAGGCTTTAACGAAGCATCAGAGATACAGCAAGCATTTTCATCAGCGCTTACCGGGAGCTACTCAAGCAACTGACTTAAGGTGGGAAGTAGCCACCCACCCATGCAATCATTAGTTTCACACCTGCTTCTTGCCTAGGTTACGGACAATGGGGGGTTTGGGATAGTGAGGATGTTTTCCTTTAAGTTTTAATTAATCTAAGTTTTTCCTTAGAATCCCGAAAACGCCAACATAAGCTACTCTAGCAACTGTCTAATGGCACAGACTTGAGAGACTGCTGTTAACGCCCGCGCAAAAGAAACTAGGGGTAAAGGCAGGCTAAATTTGGCATGTTATAAACTTAGACACCCTTTGTATATAAAGCACTAGTGAAAAAAGGAAGAAATGAATGAATGAATTAAAAAATAAAACATCCTATAACCGACTTGTCTTTCTCACAATCTCGTGACTTGTTCGTGTGAAACATAACTAGTGTGCATTTTAAGGATGCCACATTTGACCAGCTGCTGTGTCGCGATCATCGCCAGAAAACTAAAATTAAAGTTCAAAAATCATTTCTCACTGCTTTTTAAGCGGGTTGCTTAACAAATCGAGTCGGTAATAGTTTCATCCCTCTTCCATTCTTTATCAGTGTCAGTATTGCAGTACTGCACAAACTCAGACATCGCGCTGAGGCTGCCTTGTCTCATTAACATAGTAAAACATTGAGCTACTAAGAAAGAAAAACACCACAAACGGATACACTTACATCCCAACTAAGTTTATACAGTTATATACTCTTTTTTAAAAGAACCATTTTATAATAACGTCCAGCCTGAGATGGCAAGGATGAGATAGCAGAAAAAATATTGCTTTTTTAGTCTGATGCAGAATAAAATTGTGTTCACAATAACAACCTTAGTACTGCTCCAATTGATCAGTTGTGTAATTCTCCTCCAAATAACTTATTCGGTATTATATTTTTATGTACACTTCAATTGAAGAACATCGTTAACCCTATTCAGACCGGGCTTTTTGAGGCTTGCTCTGACCTGTGGGTGGGGGGGGGCACTTTCGGCCCCCCATCCGTAACTTTTGAACCATTGGAGCTATTATGACCAAATTTTCAAAGAATCATTATCTGACAAAAGGGAACAAAATGATATATTGTGTTGCCATAGCCATAGCAACACAATATGACGTAAAATCCTATCTTTCGAAACCTTTGCAAGAACATCCAAAATCCAAATAAGTTATCATAATCAGTTCGTATTCAAAAAGCGACGGATATTCTTCGAAAAAATTGTCTTTGTGAGCAGAAACGGGTAATATTTCTGTTTTTTTCTTTCGATAATCTTGCAGTAGACATATATTATTAGTCACACAAAGGAGGGGGTTCTATAATTTCCTTTAGTTGGTTAAGGCTTTTAGTAGAAAATCCAAATATTGGCCAAAAAAGTTTAACTTTCTCTGTGCTATTTTGGCTTATGCTCTTTGAAATATGTACTCTTGACAGGATGGTACAAAGCCCCTCCCCCTTGAAAATTGGAAACACATTATCTAATATTTTTCACTTTAAATATTCATTCGTAGAAACCAAGTGTGAGCTTACAGATGTTACACAAAAGTATAACAAGATTTCCAAACAATTTCTATACAATTTTGCATATTTCATCCAGTCTGCAGGGTCATTCTTTATTCATATTACACAGTTTTACCCATTGGAAAGCTTTTTTCTTCTTAACTAGAACTTTTATTTTTATTAGGTTTTTATCACAAATGGTCTTTTTAAGAACAATTTGTTGTAAAACACCTCGGCCAAAGGCATACCGACTGTTTTTTTTATCTATTTTTCGAGGTTACAAAACAATACTTATTAAAGTTATTGAACTTTCCAAAACGCACCAGGTATAACAGAGTGCTTGTTTGTCACATTCATAGTCTTGGAAACATCAGTTTCGCATTTCTTTGTTAAAGCAATACTTTTGTTGAAATGAACCAATTGATAATTTTCATGGATTGTTTCTTACGAGTTTATGGTATTTTATCTTCGAAAAATAAGAATGGAATTAGGAAAGACGTAGAGTTGAAATCTATGTTCATGACTCGATAAGAAAGTTTAATGAAAGTTTCGCAAAAGCAATATTTAAAAAGGGGTAAGTTTCAAAAGTTATCGCAGCCTATATTTTAAAGTTTGTATTTTTTGATAAAGTTTAAAGCTTTGTATCTTTGGTATCACCCGAACATTTCCCCTATCTTTACCTGATCCAGATGACAATCGCCAGTAGGCTTTAACGAAGCATCAACGATACAGCAAGCATTTTCATCAGCGCTTACCGGAAGCTACTCAAGCAACTGACTTAAGGTGGGAAGTAGCCACCCACCCATGCAGTCATTAGTTGCACACCCGCTCCTCGCCTAGGTTACGGACAATGGGGGGTTTGGGATAGTGAGGATATTTTCCTTTAAGTTTTAATGAATCTAAGTTTTTCTTTAGAATCCCGAAAACGCCAACATAAGCTACTCTAGCAACTGTCTAATGGCACAGACTTGAGAGACTACTGTTTACGCCCGCGTAAAAAGAAACTAGGGGTAAAGGCTAAATTTGGCATGTTATAAACTTAGATACCCTTTGTATATAAAGCGCTAATGAATAAAGGAAGAAATGAATGAATGAATTAAAAAATAAAATATCCTATAACCGACTTGTCTTTCTCACAATCTCGTGACTTGTTCGTGTGAAACATAACTAGTGTGCATTCCAAGGATGCCACATTTGACCAGCTGCTGTGTCGCGATCATCGCCAGAAAACTAAAATTGAAGTTCAAAAATCATTTCTCACTGGTTTTTAAGCGGGTTGCTTAACAAATCGAGTCGGTAATAGTTCCATCCCTCTTCCATTCTGTATCAGTGTCAGTGGTGCAGTACTGCACAAACTCAGACATCGCGCTGAGGCTGCCTTGTCTCATTAACATACTAAAACATTGAGCTACTAAGAAAGAAAAACACCACAAACGAATACACTTACATCCCAACTAAGTTTATACAGTTATATACTCTTTTTTAAAAGAACCTTTTTTATAATAACGTCCAGCCTGAGATGGCAAGAATGAGATAGCAGAAAAAAATATTGCTTTTTTAGTCTGATGCAGAATAAAATTGTGTTCACATATAACAACCTTAGTACTGTTCCAATTGATCAGTTGTGTAATTCTCCTCCAAATAACTTATTCGGTATTATATTTTTATGTACACTTCAATTGAAGAACATCGTTAGCCCTATTCAGACCGGGCTTTTTGAGGCTTGCTCAGTAGTAGGATTTTGGCGCAGCTGGCACAAGTTTTTCATCATCCCAAATTTCATTCCAAAATGGCGCAAAAGTCTCCGCCAAGCCTCGCGACCTGCACATGTGCGAGTTTGCCCAAGACTCCTTGCACACACGAACACGACCACACCCACCTGTCAATCACTTTGTCACGTGATGGCCACGCCCACCTGTCAATCACTTTGTCACGTGACGGACACGCCCACCTGTCAATCACTTTGTCAAAAAACCTGTCAATCACTTTGTCACGTGATGGCCACGCCCACTTGTCAATCACTTTGTCACGTGACGGCCACGCCCACCTGTCAATCACTTTGTAAAAACCTGTCAATCACTTTGTCACGTGACGGCCACGCCCACCTGTCAATCATTTTGACAAGAACCTGTCAATCACTTTGTCACGTGACGGCCACGCCCACCTGTCAATCACTTTGTCACGTGACGGCCACGCCCATTTGATCGTCGAAAATGGCGTGATGAGTTCGGTCGGTTAGGTGGAGGGGTGTGGGCCGGGGTTTACACTTCCGAGCTAATTTGACCAGAGAGAGATGTCCCTCCCAGAGGTCCTCATACCAGCCCTAGGTTACCATGGAGATGAAAATGATTCTTGTGAGAGACTCTCTGGGGGAACACCCCCCCTCACGTGACTGTGGGGGTGAGAAATAAGAGATTGAGTTTTTGACGGTGTCCCTGTGGGAGGCCCCAGCTAGGAGTATGAAAAGTGAGGGTGAATTTTTTTCATACCACGCCACGTCTCAGGTCCTAGACTACCATGGAGATGAGAATGACTCCTGTGGTGGGTTGATGGAACTCCTGCGGAGGAGGTTGTGAAGGATGGGGGTGAGTCCTCTTTACACCACTGAGAAGCGTCTCAATGTTCTACCAACACAGACTGGTGAAGACGTGTCGGAGTTGTCCCACCAGACCCCCAATGGGATTCTGGAATCTTGGTTTAAAGACATAACTGGTTTGATAGAAATGGAAAACCTGAAGGTGAAAGATCTGAAAGCCCTCGCCAAGGAGCGAGGTATCCCAAGATATTACTGGATGCGGAGAGACGAGCTCGTCGGGGCGCTGACCAGCACGTCACCACCACCACCACCCCGACGGGTCCCTCTACCCAAACTTATCAAAGGGCTACCACGTCCGCCTGATATTATCCCATCCAACGCGTCGGAGAGTATTCTCGACGGTCCGATACCTGAGATTGATGTCCCCATTCTCAAACCCTCCAAACCCACACGGAGTTCCCACGTCCAATCACTTAAGCATTTTGCAAACAGGGAAGTCAACTCGATCAAGAGCGAGTTAGATGAGTTTGCGGATTGGATACTATCTTATGTCCCTGAGCCCATCAAAAAGACCGCCAAAGAGGCTGTAGATAAACGGGTCAAACGTCTGAAGGAGAGGATTAAGCGTTTACACGGGGAAGCGGAAGATCGCTTCACACCCAAGGAGCAAAAGACGGCGTTGAAGGGATATCTTAAGACTTATGGGATAGCCGGACAGGAGGGTTACGGTCCCAAGGAGTTTATCACCAAGATCAGACCAAAGGTTATCAAACTCGTCAATGACCGAAAGAAGCCCATCAAGGTCAAGTTTGTCTTTACCTGCAGGTATATAAAAGAAGATCTGGCTACAGGTCAGATTGAGGAGGAGCTGGGATATCATCATACAGAAAAGCCTGAGATCGTGACGGAGTCGACTGATTTCTCTGATTTGTTTAATGTAATGACGAATCCTTTGATCGGATTAGTCGAAAAGTTCCAGAAGCAAGGCTCTGGGTGGCAGTTTGATCGGGTGGAGTACTTTGATATTAACATTGATCCCTTTGATCCTCTCTCCGGGAGCTCGTATGTTGAACTACCAAAGGAGTTAGCGGTAAAGAAGGCGATCATCAATGTGAGGAATGAGAATGATCACAAGTGTTTCAAGTGGGCGGTAACCTCCGCCGTGTACCCCAAGAGGGATAACCCTCAAAGACTCAGTAGAAAGATGATGGAGAACTCTGAGAGATTCGACTGGTCGGGGATAGAGTTCCCCGTCTCGTTGAGACAGATCGACAAGTTTGAGAGACAGAACCCACATACAGTCAATGTGTTTACGTATGAGGAGAAGAAAATATGTCCATTGAGGATCAGTGGGAAGGATCCATTCAATGCAATCAATCTACTTCTCATCTCAAACGGCGAGACGAGTCATTACTGCTGGATAAAGGACGTGATGTCGTTAGTGTCTAGTCAAATTGATAAGTATCACCATACCCGATTCCTATGTTTTAGGTGTCTAAACTCGTTTCGGTGTAAAAAGGCGTTGGAGAAACATTACGAGTACTGCTCAAAGAACGAGTCGGTCAGGATAGAGATGCCGATGGATAAAGACGGTAAGCCCCTTTACACTAGATTCGTGAACTTTAACAGAAAGATGCGGGTCCCCTTTGTTGTCTACGCAGACTTTGAGAGCTTCACAGAGAATATAGACACTTGCTCCCCAGATGAGAGCAGGAGTTTCACTAAACAATATCAGAAACACAAACCGTCAGGCTTCTGCTATCTCATCAAATGCAGCATTGATGACGGTGTGTTTTCACCCAAGCTGGTTCAGAGGACGGTCCAAGGGTCTGCCGAGGATGTCGCGCAGCTGTTTGTGGAGTCTCTCGAGTCAGACATCAAGGAGATTTACAATAAGTTCAAGTTCCCCAAGGAGGTGGAGATGACGCGGGAGGATGAGATGAACTATGACAATGCCACTCACTGCCACATCTGTGGGGGTGAGTTAGGAGAGGACAAGGTTTTGGACCATTGCCACCTCACCGGAAAGTACAGAGGTGCTGCTCACAACGCATGCAACCTTCGATTTAGAGCTCCAAAGTTCTTTCCTGTTCTATTTCACAACCTGTCTGGATACGATTCACACTTGTTTGTCAAGAATCTTGGTACGTCGGAGGGTAAAATAAACTGCATACCTAATAACGAGGAGAAGTATATCTCTTTCACAAAACAGGTTGTGGTCGACAGGTTTACGAACAAAGAGGGCAAACAGGTTGACGTTAAGCGTGATATCAGGTTTATCGACAGTTTCAAGTTCATGTCCGCTAGCCTCGACAGTCTAGTGAAGAATTTACCGAGAGAGTCTTTCAAGAACCTCATGATTCACTACAAGGGGGAACAGTTACAGCTGTTGTTGAGGAAGGGCGTCTTCCCATACGACTGGTTCTGTAACTTTGATCAACTAGACGCTATCCAACTTCCGCCTAAAGAAGCGTTTTACTCGACTCTCAACGATACGGACATATCGGAGGAAGATTACCAACACGCGCAAAAAGTGTGGGAAACCTTCAAGATGAGCACCATGAGGGATTACCACGATCTCTATCTTGAGTCGGACGTGCTCCTGTTGGCAGACGTTTTCGAGAACTTTAGAGATGTCTGTCTCGAGAACTATGGCCTGGACCCAGCCTGGTACTACACAGCACCCGGACTGGCTTGGGATGCAGCCCTAAAGATCACAAGGGTAGAGTTGGAGTTGCTGACCGATTGCGATATGTTACTCATGTTTGAGGAGGGTATTCGCGGAGGTGTCTCCATGATATCCACCAGACATAGTAAGGCAAACAACCCCTACATGAGAGAGTACGATCCCAACCTACCGACAAAGTACATTACCTACCTGGATGCAAACAACTTGTACGGCTGGGCGATGAGTAAACCTCTGCCCACTCACGGGTTCAGATGGATGACGGACCAAGAGCTGAAGGAGTGGGGACGTCACCCATGCGTCGTGGAGGTTGACATGGCGTATCCACGTCACCTTCATGATTCACATGATGACTACCCGTTAGCTCCAGAGAGCATCAAGATTAACAAGGTAGGCAAGTTGATCCCAAACCTCAACGACAAAACAAAGTACGTCGTCCATCATGAGACTCTGAAACTTTATGAAAGTCTTGGGTTAAAAGTCACGAAGGTTCATAGGGGTATCACCTTTGAGGAGTCTGGATGGTTGAAGACCTACATTGACCTAAACACGAGCCTCAGAGCAAAAGCGACAAACGATTTCGAGAAAGATTTTTTCAAGTTAATGAACAACTCTGTTTTCGGGAAAACCATGGAGAACATTAGAAACAGGGTGGACATCCGGCTGATCACAAACGAGAAACAGGCTAGGAAACTAATATCAAAGCCTAATTACAAGCATCGTACCATCTTTTGTGAAAACCTTGCGGCTATCCACATGAGGAAGACGAGACTGGTTTTCAAC
Organism: Nematostella vectensis; assembly: GCF_932526225.1. NCBI lineage: Eukaryota > Metazoa > Cnidaria > Anthozoa > Actiniaria > Edwardsiidae > Nematostella > Nematostella vectensis. The sequence continues at coordinate 8,786 of NC_064038.1, read as the reverse complement.
AAGCCCGTCTACTTGGGTATGTGTATCCTGGATCTGAGTAAGAATCTCATGTATGATTTTCACTACGGTTACGTTAAACCAAAGTATGGTGACAAGGCAAAGTTGCTGTTTACAGACACGGATAGTCTGATGTACGAGATAGAGACGGAGGATTTTTACAAGGACATTAGCGGTGATGTGAGATCCATGTTTGACACAAGCAACTATCCAAGGAATCACCCGTCTGGCATCGAGTCAGGGTTGAACAAGAAGATCATTGGCATGTTCAAGGATGAGACTGGAGGTCTACAAATCACAGAGTTCGTCGGGCTGAGAGCTAAACTCTACTCGTACAGGATGGACGGTGGTGGAGAAGCGAAGAAATGCAAGGGTGTCAAGAGGGCAGTCGTCAAGAAGAGCATCGGTTTCGATGACTACAAGGATTGCTTGTTTGGTAAGGAGCCTCAGATGAGGATGATGAATGTCATCAGGAGTCATGGACACAATGTCTACACCGAGACGGTGAACAAGAGGGCGCTATCTCACGAGGACGACAAGAGAATCATCTGTGACGATGGTATTCACACCCACGCTCACGGTTATCTCGGGAGTGTCTGAGACAACCAACAGAGTGTGCTGACGAGAAAGTACGAGTCTACTTAAATCCTACGAAGCATACTTTTAAAACACTTTAGTGTTATCTTGGAGGAGAGTGCACTAAAATCAAAGAAGTATCGGGGAGAAATAAGTAGGATCTCGAGCATAACCAAGATAGATATTGAGTACACCTGAGCAAGCTCTTGAGCACACCTGAGCAAACTCTTGAGCACAACTGAACACAACTGAGCAAGCTCTTGAGTACAACTAAGCAAGCTCTTGAACACACCTGAGCAAGCTCTTGAGCACAACTGAGTAGGCTCTTTGACATAACTAGGGAGGTTCTTGAGAGTAACGTCAGGCAAGTCGATGTTTTGTGACGTAGGACGTGTTACAAAACTGGGTGGGTCAACGTCAATTCACGATGCACATCTTGCAACGACCCTTTCGTTCGCCGTGCCCGCATATTTGAGACCCTCCACATGGTTTACAGAATTGTCTCTGTCTGTTGTGCTCACATATCCGAGATCCCCCACACAGCCTGCAAATAGACTTGTGCTTGCCGTGCTCACATATCCCTCCCCCTTTACAGTCTTTGCAAACGTATCTTGTCCGTCCATGCTCACAGACACTACCGCCGCCGCACTCTCTGCATCGCGTCTTTCTTTTATTATGATGACATATCAGGTTACCCCGGCAGTCTCGTTTCACGGGGAGTGTCATCAGATCACCCACGGTAAGGTACTCTGACCGATCTGCTGTTTGTTCCCTCATTTCTCTAAACCAATCATGTCTTTAGACCAAGATTCCAGAACCCCATCGATGGAGTGTTGATCTGCCAATACGAGACTCTCCGCCAACCGGCTCTTCTCCTCCTCATCCAAACACCAATCCCAAAACCTATCTGGATTTCAGGTGATTGGCATGAGCTCCTCCTCCAAAACCTTGAAGAACTTTCGCTTGTGGTGGTGTCTGAAAAGCTCCTCATGCACCTCACCCCAACCGTAAGCTGGGTACAAACCTTTGAGTCTCCTGGGGAGGTGACACGCCATGAATCTCATAGTCCGCCCAAAACTCTTTGCTCCCCAACCCAGCAGCATCTTGACAACCCCCGTGTGACAGCCGGTGGCTACTCCGCGCAGGGCTCTCTCATACGATTCAACCCCCGCCTCCCTGCATCTCTTGACAGTCTCAACGTCTCCCAGGGTGACCGCCAGCGTCGTGGCATCGTCAATGTCGTCGTAAAGGTTCTCACCTAGCTCCTCACACACATCAGCCACGAGATCATTACCCACCATCACTGCAGCTGCTGAGGCATCACCAAAGTCTCTCAGACCACACTCCTGGAGAAGATGTAGAACGTCAACGTGACCACCACGCGCTGCAGCCACCAAGGCTCTCCTAAGGTCTCTCGCACCAAACTCTACACACAGTTCAACAACCTCTTCATGCCCCTCCCGCGCCGCAGCCTCCATGGTCTCTTCAAAGTCTGTAGCACCCCACTCTTCACACATCTCAACAATCTCAACGTGACCTCCCACCACCGCTTGGACCATAGCCCAGTCGAGGTCTACCGCATCATACTCTGCATACTTTTCGACAACTTCTACAAGACCCACCCGTGCCGCGTATGCCATCACACCGTCGACGTCTACCCCGAACCGCTCCATCCTGCTGAACCTGCCGCGTCTCTAGAACACTTTCTTCAAATCCTTTTGACACTTTGTGTTAGGTGCCCTCTCAGAGATGACACCCAAGCAGCTGAAACCTCTCTCACCATACCTGACCGTTGTTACTGTGACGAGAACAGTGTCGCCCTCCTTAATCCTCTCACCCTCCCTCACGTAGCAGTTGGAGCACGCCTCAAAGACGTACCCGTCGAGAGAGGTAGACGGGATCACAACCTTTTGTATATCTGAAACCTCCAAGAGGACACCGCCGGCCCAGACCATCCGCACCTCCCCAACAAGCTCACCCCCAACCCGCGGCCTCAACGTCTCCACCTCAAAACTCACTCTAAAGATGGTGTCACGAACATTGACAACCTCCGTCAAGCGTCCCACCGAGAGGACCCACCCGAGCTCCCTCGTGCACTCCCCCACCACCGTACTGACGATCTCATCCCTGACGTGGTTCATTATTTCACTGTCCAAGTATTTGGGGTCAAGGAACAGACGTCTCTTGATCACCACCTTCCTCAGAGCGTCTCCCATCTTTGTTGTAGCCGCAACACCTTTAGGCCTCCTCAGCGATGTGGTGTGAAAAAGCTCATTATTTTCACACTGTGTGGAGAGGAGCAGTCTCCACCCTTCACAATCATGGTTGAGGGTCCTCCGCAGGATTTTAAGATCTCCTGTGACGGTGTTAGCATGAATTGCTTAGCAACTGTGAGGAGACTGCTAGCAAGTACTGTCATCCGAGATGGTAGGAGCATAACACTAAAGTGTTTTAAAAGTATGCTTCGTAGGATTTAAGTAGACTCGTACTTTCTCGTCAGCACACTCTGTTGGTTGTCTCAGACACTCCCGAGATAACCGTGAGCGTGGGTGTGAATACCATCGTCACAGATGATTCTCTTGTCGTCCTCGTGAGATAGCGCCCTCTTGTTCACCGTCTCGGTGTAGACATTGTGTCCATGACTCCTGATGACATTCATCATCCTCATCTGAGGCTCCTTACCAAACAAGCAATCCTTGTAGTCATCGAAACCGATGCTCTTCTTGACGACTGCCCTCTTGACACCCTTGCATTTCTTCGCTTCTCCACCACCGTCCATCCTGTACGAGTAGAGTTTAGCTCTCAGCCCGACGAACTCTGTGATTTGTAGACCTCCAGTCTCATCCTTGAACATGCCAATGATCTTCTTGTTCAACCCTGACTCGATGCCAGACGGGTGATTCCTTGGATAGTTGCTTGTGTCAAACATGGATCTCACATCACCGCTAATGTCCTTGTAAAAATCCTCCGTCTCTATCTCGTACATCAGACTATCCGTGTCTGTAAACAGCAACTTTGCCTTGTCACCATACTTTGGTTTAACGTAACCGTAGTGAAAATCATACATGAGATTCTTACTCAGATCCAGGATACACATACCCAAGTAGACGGGCTTGTTGAAAACCAGTCTCGTCTTCCTCATGTGGATAGCCGCAAGGTTTTCACAAAAGATGGTACGATGCTTGTAATTAGGCTTTGATATTAGTTTCCTAGCCTGTTTCTCGTTTGTGATCAGCCGGATGTCCACCCTGTTTCTAATGTTCTCCATGGTTTTCCCGAAAACAGAGTTGTTCATTAACTTGAAAAAATCTTTCTCGAAATCGTTTGTCGCTTTTGCTCTGAGGCTCGTGTTTAGGTCAATGTAGGTCTTCAACCATCCAGACTCCTCAAAGGTGATACCCCTATGAACCTTCGTGACTTTTAACCCAAGACTTTCATAAAGTTTCAGAGTCTCATGATGGACGACGTACTTTGTTTTGTCGTTGAGGTTTGGGATCAACTTGCCTACCTTGTTAATCTTGATGCTCTCTGGAGCTAACGGGTAGTCATCATGTGAATCATGAAGGTGACGTGGATACGCCATGTCAACCTCCACGACGCATGGGTGACGTCCCCACTCCTTCAGCTCTTGGTCCGTCATCCATCTGAACCCGTGAGTGGGCAGAGGTTTACTCATCGCCCAGCCGTACAAGTTGTTTGCATCCAGGTAGGTAATGTACTTTGTCGGTAGGTTGGGATCGTACTCTCTCATGTAGGGGTTGTTTGCCTTACTATGTCTGGTGGATATCATGGAGACACCTCCGCGAATACCCTCCTCAAACATGAGTAACATATCGCAATCGGTCAGCAACTCCAACTCTACCCTTGTGATCTTTAGGGCTGCATCCCAAGCCAGTCCGGGTGCTGTGTAGTACCAGGCTGGGTCCAGGCCATAGTTCTCGAGACAGACATCTCTAAAGTTCTCGAAAACGTCTGCCAACAGGAGCACGTCCGACTCAAGATAGAGATCGTGGTAATCCCTCATGGTGCTCATCTTGAAGGTTTCCCACACTTTTTGCGCGTGTTGGTAATCTTCCTCCGATATGTCCGTATCGTTGAGAGTCGAGTAAAACGCTTCTTTAGGCGGAAGTTGGATAGCGTCTAGTTGATCAAAGTTACAGAACCAGTCGTATGGGAAGACGCCCTTCCTCAACAACAGCTGTAACTGTTCCCCCTTGTAGTGAATCATGAGGTTCTTGAAAGACTCTCTCGGTAAATTCTTCACTAGACTGTCGAGGCTAGCGGACATGAACTTGAAACTGTCGATAAACCTGATATCACGCTTAACGTCAACCTGTTTGCCCTCTTTGTTCGTAAACCTGTCGACCACAACCTGTTTTGTGAAAGAGATATACTTCTCCTCGTTATTAGGTATGCAGTTTATTTTACCCTCCGACGTACCAAGATTCTTGACAAACAAGTGTGAATCGTATCCAGACAGGTTGTGAAATAGAACAGGAAAGAACTTTGGAGCTCTAAATCGAAGGTTGCATGCGTTGTGAGCAGCACCTCTGTACTTTCCGGTGAGGTGGCAATGGTCCAAAACCTTGTCCTCTCCTAACTCACCCCCACAGATGTGGCAGTGAGTGGCATTGTCATAGTTCATCTCATCCTCCCGCGTCATCTCCACCTCCTTGGGGAACTTGAACTTATTGTAAATCTCCTTGATGTCTGACTCGAGAGACTCCACAAACAGCTGCGCGACATCCTCGGCAGACCCTTGGACCGTCCTCTGAACCAGCTTGGGTGAAAACACACCGTCATCAATGCTGCATTTGATGAGATAGCAGAAGCCTGACGGTTTGTGTTTCTGATATTGTTTAGTGAAACTCCTGCTCTCATCTGGGGAGCAAGTGTCTATATTCTCTGTGAAGCTCTCAAAGTCTGCGTAGACAACAAAGGGGACCCGCATCTTTCTGTTAAAGTTCACGAATCTAGTGTAAAGGGGCTTACCGTCTTTATCCATCGGCATCTCTATCCTGACCGACTCGTTCTTTGAGCAGTACTCGTAATGTTTCTCCAACGCCTTTTTACACCGAAACGAGTTTAGACACCTAAAACATAGGAATCGGGTATGGTGATACTTATCAATTTGACTAGACACTAACGACATCACGTCCTTTATCCAGCAGTAATGACTCGTCTCGCCGTTTGAGATGAGAAGTAGATTGATTGCATTGAATGGATCCTTCCCACTGATCCTCAATGGACATATTTTCTTCTCCTCATACGTAAACACATTGACTGTATGTGGGTTCTGTCTCTCAAACTTGTCGATCTGTCTCAACGAGACGGGGAACTCTATCCCCGACCAGTCGAATCTCTCAGAGTTCTCCATCATCTTTCTACTGAGTCTTTGAGGGTTATCCCTCTTGGGGTACACGGCGGAGGTTACCGCCCACTTGAAACACTTGTGATCATTCTCATTCCTCACATTGATGATCGCCTTCTTTACCGCTAACTCCTTTGGTAGTTCAACATACGAGCTCCCGGAGAGAGGATCAAAGGGATCAATGTTAATATCAAAGTACTCCACCCGATCAAACTGCCACCCAGAGCCTTGCTTCTGGAACTTTTCGACTAATCCGATCAAAGGATTCGTCATTACATTAAACAAATCAGAGAAATCAGTCGACTCCGTCACGATCTCAGGCTTTTCTGTATGATGATATCCCAGCTCCTCCTCAATCTGACCTGTAGCCAGATCTTCTTTTATATACCTGCAGGTAAAGACAAACTTGACCTTGATGGGCTTCTTTCGGTCATTGACGAGTTTGATAACCTTTGGTCTGATCTTGGTGATAAACTCCTTGGGACCGTAACCCTCCTGTCCGGCTATCCCATAAGTCTTAAGATATCCCTTCAACGCCGTCTTTTGCTCCTTGGGTGTGAAGCGATCTTCCGCTTCCCCGTGTAAACGCTTAATCCTCTCCTTCAGACGTTTGACCCGTTTATCTACAGCCTCTTTGGCGGTCTTTTTGATGGGCTCAGGGACATAAGATAGTATCCAATCCGCAAACTCATCTAACTCGCTCTTGATCGAGTTGACTTCCCTGTTTGCAAAATGCTTAAGTGATTGGACGTGGGAACTCCGTGTGGGTTTGGAGGGTTTGAGAATGGGGACATCAATCTCAGGTATCGGACCGTCGAGAATACTCTCCGACGCGTTGGATGGGATAATATCAGGCGGACGTGGTAGCCCTTTGATAAGTTTGGGTAGAGGGACCCGTCGGGGTGGTGGTGGTGGTGACGTGCTGGTCAGCGCCCCGACGAGCTCGTCTCTCCGCATCCAGTAATATCTTGGGATACCTCGCTCCTTGGCGAGGGCTTTCAGATCTTTCACCTTCAGGTTTTCCATTTCTATCAAACCAGTTATGTCTTTAAACCAAGATTCCAGAATCCCATTGGGGGTCTGGTGGGACAACTCCGACACGTCTTCACCAGTCTGTGTTGGTAGAACATTGAGACGCTTCTCAGTGGTGTAAAGAGGACTCACCCCCATCCTTCACAACCTCCTCCGCAGGAGTTCCATCAACCCACCACAGGAGTCATTCTCATCTCCATGGTAGTCTAGGACCTGAGACGTGGCGTGGTATGAAAAAAATTCACCCTCACTTTTCATACTCCTAGCTGGGGCCTCCCACAGGGACACCGTCAAAAACTCAATCTCTTATTTCTCACCCCCACAGTCACGTGAGGGGGGGTGTTCCCCCAGAGAGTCTCTCACAAGAATCATTTTCATCTCCATGGTAACCTAGGGCTGGTATGAGGACCTCTGGGAGGGACATCTCTCTCTGGTCAAATTAGCTCGGAAGTGTAAACCCCGGCCCACACCCCTCCACCTAACCGACCGAACTCATCACGCCATTTTCGACGATCAAATGGGCGTGGCCGTCACGTGACAAAGTGATTGACAGGTGGGCGTGGCCGTCACGTGACAAAGTGATTGACAGGTTCTTGTCAAAATGATTGACAGGTGGGCGTGGCCGTCACGTGACAAAGTGATTGACAGGTTTTTACAAAGTGATTGACAGGTGGGCGTGGCCGTCACGTGACAAAGTGATTGACAAGTGGGCGTGGCCATCACGTGACAAAGTGATTGACAGGTTTTTTGACAAAGTGATTGACAGGTGGGCGTGTCCGTCACGTGACAAAGTGATTGACAGGTGGGCGTGGCCATCACGTGACAAAGTGATTGACAGGTGGGTGTGGTCGTGTTCGTGTGTGCAAGGAGTCTTGGGCAAACTCGCACATGTGCAGGTCGCGAGGCTTGGCGGAGACTTTTGCGCCATTTTGGAATGAAATTTGGGATGATGAAAAACTTGTGCCAGCTGCGCCAAAATCCTACTACTTCTTACTATTTTGAGAATTTTAAACAATTTTCACGGGACAAACAATTCGGCTAGAAATCCTTCAGCACTGATTAACAAAACTACATGTTCGCGAACCTCCTTATTCCAATATGTCCCCCTTTTTTCCCCATCTAAAAACAGATCATAAAGCCCTTTATCGAAAAAATAAAATCCCCCGTCCCTTTCTATTATTGCAATAAAAATAATAGACCTTGCAACATTTGCCAAAATAAAAAAATGTGTTGAAAGCAAACATCTCTCAGAAGAATCAGAATAAAAATCTAAAGGAGACAGACCGCAAATGAATTAACCATCAGCATAAAATGACCAAGGAAGCTTTTATCTGAGACTTTGCATAAGCTTTTCCTTCTTTGAAAGAACAGAAACGAAAAAAAGTAGAAAAAAAAGGAACGATACTGAAAGGTTTCATCGTGGATCAAAACATTTAGAGCACAAGAGAATTTTAAAGTGGTTAGGGAATTATGGGGAAAAACGCAATTAACTGTAGTGACTCACTAAAGAAACGACAAATGAAGCGTTTGAACCCCTCCGAGTGCAGAAGTCTAGCAAGTCCACAAATCCACCGTCGCCAAATTACCTCACTCCAGCTGCAAAGGCGCGCCAATTTCTACGGGTATACTCTCACTTTTAGCCCGATGCGTCTCATATTGTCCAATCACCTTGATTTAATATGAAAGGCTCTGCAGCACATTCAGCTATTATGAAATCCTCCGGCACACGTTACTGAATTTTTCTGATTTTCCCCTCTCTTTATTGTGAAAGGATGGGTTTTTTTTCTCAGCGAAGCTATTGGTTTTTAGT